>NW_014577082.1:282362-285026 GCF_000485595.1 Priapulus caudatus
AAGCTCTTCCCGCGCTCGGCGGAGGTCGAGCGGCAGGTGAGGCAGCACAAGCGCACGTGGCAGTACGTCGGTGAGCTGTACGCCACGCGGCGGCGCGACGATACGACGGCGCACTCGCTCGACATCTTCGACGACGAGGACCTCGACCGCGACGTTCTCGACAAGCTGTCGACGAACGCGCTCGACGGCGCCAGCGCCCCCTAGCGGGCATCGTGTGATTGCAAACTCGCCGGGAGCCGCGCAATGGCGAACGTCAGCGTGGCGACGACGACCCAGACGACTGTTCTGTCGCCACCGCTTGCTGCAGGCGCCCCCTGGTTGACGTTGAGCGCTGCGGGCGCCCCCTGGCAGACGTCGCACGCCATCAGCGCCCCCTGGCAGTAGTCATGACACGAACACACCGCGATTTCCGTGACGGAGCCGGATGGCGAATGCGCACCCAGCACCCCCACACCAGCGACGCCACATCACGGTTTATTGGACCTACGTTGCGTTGTAATCGGTTCACGTTTTCGCTCAGGCATTCGGTGTTTATTTATCGTGCGTCGGCTGCATGCGATCGCACGAGCGACGCAGGTGTGTGGACGGACGTGCACGGCTCGCGCTGCATGGGAAACACGCTACGCCGTGCATCATAGTCGGCACTGCACGCAATTGGAGCGACAGTGTTGGGGAGAGGGAGGGATGTGTGTTGGTTAGGAAACACCATTAAGAGAGATGACAAAAGAATAGGGAAATTCCACATGTAGTGTACCAAATTCTGCATTTTCGGTGTGTAGTAGTCGCTGCACCCCCGCCACCCCCCTGCAGCAGTATAGGGCCTGTTTCAGAGATCAGTGTGGTGTTCGTGTTGCGCAGAACTGATGGAAGTAATATATAGCTGTTAGCTATAACTATTAGGTATTATTAGCTCTTGGTAATGTCTATGTTAGCAGATGGCTTAGCAGTAAGCTTGGGCAAAGCAGAGAGTAAGCTTGTCGCTACGAGAATGGTGGTGAGCTTCCCACCGTGCAGAGCTGTGAAGCATGAAGCCTCGTGATCGTTTGCTGCCCTTCAGACTTGAGTCTGATTAAGATGGTAATATTTCATCAAGCTCCCTGGGTAATGATTAACGTGGCTGTCAAATTGAATTATTAAAGCGTCTTTATTTAATCCTTGCACTATATGGCGAGTAAAACCCCTTTAGTAATATAAATTGTGTTTTAAGTGCTAGACTGCTTAAATCAAATACTTCTCATCCTACGGTAATATTCCAACATAACGTCAGATCTAACGGACCGTATAAAATGTTAGGCGCATACTGCATTGTAAATTTTAGGAAAGCCCCATGTCTGAACTAGCAGCAGCTCTTAAAGCAGCACTGAAATATGAAGACCCTCTCTCTCTCTTTCTCTCTCGCTCTCTCTCTCTTCCTCCCCCTGTCCCTGTCCCTTTCTTCATGTCTCTCTCTCTCTCTCGTCTCAACGTCTTTTCATGCTCTCGCTCATCTCAATCTCCTCTTTCTCACGCCCCTCTGCCTCTCGCTTCTCCTTCTCCTTCTTCTCGCCTTTCCCTCTCCCCTGCCTCCTTGCCTCCTCTCTTCATTTCTTTTCTCTGTCGCTCTGCGTGCTCTGTACCTCCCCTATTCCTCTCTCTCTCCCTCTCCCTCTGCCTCCTCGTCTTCTCCCTAGCACTCTCTCAGCTCTCTCGTCTCCTTCTCCAAATCTTTGTTTAATTATCTTTTCTCATCTCTCGACTCTCTCATCCTTATCCCTACTCGCCTCTCGCCTCTCCCCCTTCCTGCCCCTCTTTCATCTCTCGGCTCTCCTCTCTTCGTCTTTTCCTCTCTCTCTCTCCTCTCCTCCTCTCTCTCTTCTCCTTCTTCTCTCTCTCGTTTCTGGCGCTCTCAATTCATCTCATGCCTTCTCTCTCTCTCGATCTCTGCGCTCGCTCCCTCGTCTATTCTCTACCTGCTCTCTCTCCTCTTTCTCGTCTCATGCTATTATCTCTCTTCTGTCTCTCCCTCTCTTCAGATCCACACGGACAAATACCTGGATCAGCACTCTATAGTGCTAGCTTGTCGGTGTGCGCTTGTTTCAGCTGATTGTGTTAATGTGTTTGAGGCGCAAATTAGCTTTGAAATTTTTTCCCTCTCATTTGAAGCCATTTCCGTGCGAGAAACGAGAGAAACAGCGCGACGCATTCAGCAAAAACTTTCAGCTAAGCGAAGCAACGCTCTGTTTCATCATCAGCGGCGAGTGTCGAAGTGCTGCTAGCCAAACGAACTTAATTTAAACTAGAAGCATCGACTTTACGTGACGACAACGTCGTTTCGCAATGGCGGCACGACGGCTCGTGATACAGATCCACGGTGAAACGTTGCGGAATCGTCTGCTAGTGAGAGCGTCGCTCGTGTTACATTTGCCTCGTCGTTCACGCCGCTGCTGTCGCTGCCGCTGCTGCTGCTGCTCCGAAGGTTGCAGTCGGTAACGGCTAGTCTGCTGTGTTCATTCCAATATGCTCGCAATCTCGCCTGCTTTGACAGCGTGGGTGTTGTCTGCACGTCATGTGACCGGCTCGTGACTTTAGCTTGCTGACTCTGCCAGTTGACGGCTGTTCCCTTTAACGTTTGCACCCCCGCATGGTATTATGCGAGGGCTGTTCCCTTTAACGTTTGCACCCCCG
>NW_014577082.1:285036-301887 GCF_000485595.1 Priapulus caudatus
AGAAGTAAACGAATCGTAGAGAATTTTTCTTTCGTGAAAAATGGAAACTGCTTGCGATGCTTTTACACTCTAGTGCCCCCAGTTGCTCTATAAACCTCTATTGGTTTTATTGTTACATCGCCTTACTTTCATATTAATTTCATAAGTCCACGACTAGCGTACTTGTACGGTCGCTCTTTGTTGTTACGCGCTTCCTTTTCCAGGGTCATGGTCGTAGTGTTAACGTTGTCATCCGTCAGTGTTATTATCGCTTCAAATAATATTTCAATACTACCGTGTCGTTGTCGCTGAATATACGCTTGCTGCACAAGGAAGTGTAGATAATACCATAGGCGCAGGGAAGGTTAATGCTAATAGCGCAAGCCATTTGTACGCTAGCGCGGATGGCGATTTCGCGCCACTATATTGTACCTCATATAGCGGCCTTGTTTTACTCTCATATAGTGGTCCCGCCGCCGTGGTCGTCTAGTTACGCGGCGGCGTCACTTCATTGCATTAGTCCGTGAATTACAATACATGTATAACAAACTCGCCGCGTATCGCATTAACATTCCTATTTGCGTTTGTCTCTGCATGGTGTAGAATCTATATTTGTACACCATATCAAGGAGTAAATGTTTTTTATGCTCTTGTGAATATATATATATATATATATATATTGCTGTTGTGCTGAGGCCTCGTACACAACACAACACACTGCGCTCAGCTCTGACCATTAGTAACTCGTGTATAGGTTGATTTCGGAGATTGGGCGTTTCATCTAAGTAAGATATTGGAATGGCTTTTGTACGAAAAACTACTGCTGAATACGTTCTGTTTTCAATGCATAGATTGTCAATTATTATAAAAATTATTGTATAAATAGTCAATTAACTGTTGTTGAGTACGTCTTCTTCTACGTTATACATTCTATTTTAACAACTGCTTATGTGTGAAATAATACTGTAAAAAATATACTGTAAATGTATACTATTTTGAACTTCAACCTTTCGTTAACTGTTGATCGTGAGCCATGTATGCTCTGTTGGTAGATGTACTCTGCATTGGCTTCTCACATCCCGCAAGTATCACACAGGAGCAGCGGTAGGTATGCAAATGTTCCCTGGCTGGGAGCTGTGTTCATGTTGGTCGGGTTAGGTCAACTTGGTATTTTCTGCTTGAGAAACTTCCACACAATGTCCTAGACAAATATCGGAAATCTCTGTGACCATCATCCTCCATTTTCGCATTACATGAGGGTTTCTTACAATACAGAGGTCAATAGGTGTAGTTCCATATAAGCACGCAATCTCTGCTATAGGTATCCTATAACCTTCTTATATAATGTGTTATTTCATGTATAGACTCTGCCACTCCCATTATGGGAGGAAGGCACTGTGGTAACATGGCGATGCTGCCTGGTTTATCACAATGATTGGCAGGAGTCGCACACGCACTAACGGGCTCGATCGCCACGTCACGTGTCTTCACAATTTCACCACACCACAATAACAAATTCGTCAACGAGGATTTATATCAAACACTATAAGGTTTATTTAATGTCCATGAAGTAGTGTAGCCCAGCAATATACTTTCCAACACTTACAACGAAAATTGCCAAACACAACAAAAGAATTATCACGAAACTCCTGGTGATGTCTAAATGGTAATCAAATTTAACATCGACAGTAATAATTACAGCAAATTTCGTGCCTGTAAGCTTGGGTAACTTTCCTGAAATTCCTAGCTGTTATAACCACACGATTCAGCAAAAATGGCATAGCATTAGCCCTTACAGCTGTTCTAGCATTAGTTATACATATAAGCACGTTAGTCTAAAGCCTTTTATGTTGGTTAGAATGACATCATGTTGCAAATAAGTACACACATGCACAAACCTGTTCATAGTCGGCAGTAAGAAATAGTCCAATTTGCATAGTCAACTAATTTTAAATGCTCTTAAATTCCTATATTTTTAAAGAAAACTATTACTAGAAGATAATGTCAAATTGGTTCATTAAATATATATAGTGGACGGAATACTTCTGTAATTAACAAGAAATTTACATAAATATACATAAGTGAATCTATAGGTATACAGTTGGAAATCATCCATCCGAGCATCCTATGTATTCAATAACAAACTACATATATATATATATATATATAAATCATGAAAACTTTAAATAGTTTTGATCAGAGAAGCAAAAAATTCATCATTTACATTTTGCACGTGGGCCACAACACACATTTATGCGAGTATTTCGAATCAGCGACTTCATACCATAGGTTACAGTACCTCTCTCAATTGTCTCTGAAGCACAATAGCTTCACAAGTATATCAGGCCACAATTAAAAAAAACTTTGTTTGCCCTCACCCGACCCAGGCTGAAAAGTTTGGGTAGGTAGGTAGGCTTTTTTAAGGTCTTTTTACAAATTCGGCATGGTGTCTACATGCTCGGGTGTGGTTCTGTGGAGATACCTTTTATGTTGAATGATTGTTTTGCTTGGTACATATAATGTATTGCCTACAGATTTATATAATGCAGTGATACAATTTGTTTTTTAAAAAAAAGATCAATAAAATATTTTGAGTCGGCCCCTTTTTGGTGGGTCGGTCGGGTGAGGGTAAACAAACAATATTTATATTATGGCCTCATCGAAGACTGATTTGCAAACACTGGTAAAAATATTCAATAGAGAATTCAATTCATTACCCGAAATACGCCTCATCAGAACTTTGAAGCTAACATCATCACAAACTCACAAACCATCGACTTAGGTTCTTTCCGAACGTTCCTTGGTTGTTCTCCTCGAAAACCTAGCCCGATACACACGACTTCTGACACGATCGCCTGAAGCTAAGCTCGACACACAGCACAGCAGATTGCATCACGAACCGCAACCGACACCGCGGAACAGCAGCCGACTCGCGAGCACACGCCCGCCTGCTGGAATTTCGCCGCCGTCAGAATTTCCAGCTGTCGGAAGCCAAGCACCGTGCGGTAAATTTTTCCCGCGACGACTTGTGATGCCGAGCCAGTAGCCCACGCGGGAGGCGGTTCGATCTTGAATTCGTCGCGCGGTGCAGCACATGGGAGGTGGTTCGATCACGATCCCGATCACGTTCCTGATCATGATCCCGATCACGATCATCCTGATCACGATCACGTTCCCAATCACATTCTTGATATATTAGATAATATTTGTGTCAATAATAATAAAATCAATTTCCTGTAAATGGCGTCCAAATGCTCATCTGCAAACACACGCTGGCCGACGCACGCTAGCTGCTGCACACTGACATATAAATATAATAAAATAATAATATAAACGTTTATGTGTAGATGTAGTGTGAGCGTGTGTTATTGCGCTGTATGAGATCGAACCAACTGCGAGTGAACACGGCCACGTGTCGTGATCATAATCGCCACACATCAGCTGCACGCGTGACACTCGCTGGCGAATGCATATATATATATATATATATATATATATATATATATCAGAAGAATATTATCTACTTCTGATATATATAATATATACGCATATATAGGTTTGAGCGTTTTAATGGATGTTCACGCGTGACGCTTGCGTGCGCGTGTGTGTGTATATGCGTGCGTGCGTGCGTGCGTGTGTGTGTGTGCACCCGGGGTGCCTCTCTAACGGTTATCTCTGTAACGGGGTGCCTCTATAAACGGTTAATATATCTGCGTATATGAAGCTGTTGGTACAGTGGTGGGTTGCCTACCGATGACGAACACCGTGTATATAATAGTAATGTGACCTGTTACATACTTATCGGCACCTGGTGTCAAAATTCAAGTTGACAATTATTTAACACGACGAAGCAATTTAATTGGGCGCAGCGTAAGATTGTCCTGCTATGTGCGCACTGTGGGATGTTCAATACGACACGGCCGCTTCTGTCACGCAGTGTAGTGGCGTTCGAATCCCGTGCTATGACTAATGCCCGAAGCAATTGAGTATTTGAACCCCGTTGTCAGAAACATTGATGTTCATCGCGAGTCCAAAATGTTTGAACAACGCTTCGCGTGTAAAGGTTGTGACAGATTACGGCTTTGTGATGTCATAACTATTGATAATGTTTCCCGACAACGGACCCGCTGGAAAGTGAACGCACCGTCATTCTAACGAACTGCTCATAATTAGTGACACTTATAGTGGCTCAGAACGTGCTGTCTGCATTGCGTTCGCGTTTCAAGAGGCTGCGAGCGCGCTCACCTACTGCACGCCCGTATTGATTCCTATATAAATATATATATATAGCCCCCTGTTGTTTTACATCGATGATAGGTAACTTCAGTTCAAACTGTATATGTGTGTATGTGTGTGTGGTGTATATACTTTGACGCGTCGTGGCGTGGACTTGGCAGCGTATAATGCGTGAACGACGGGTTCTTCGTCACGTACGGAAACAGCGCGGCTGCTGCCGTTTTAGCGCCGTGTTGCTCGTATTGTTGCGAATGCGACGTCCCGAGAGATACGCGACGATCAGATTGCATTTTCTCGTCGGTTCTGCTCTGCGAATTAAAATGACATTGTAGAAATGACTCTTTCTTACGCGCACTGTCGCCATCGTAGATATTTGCTCCATATGTCCGCTAGAATTCTATTTTTCCATTAAGTTTACACGGACGTGTGCGTTACTGAACTATACGGCAGTATTTTTGCACGTGTGGTATACGGTTTAGCCTCGCTGGTTGCGGTGCGGCTGTGCACTGTTGTTGTTTACCTGTTGATTAGCCATCGCCCTGACATCGTGTCACTGTGTCCTCAGTATTTATCGCGTGTCTACCGGCGCGGCGGGGCGGGGGGGGGGTCGAGTTAATCCGCTGTTTCTGTTCGTGCGCCATGATATATGTTATTGTTGCGGAGCGATCACAGCTCAATAGTTTACCGTTGCCATGGTGTCGCGATGACGTTTCGCTGTGGTCCGGGCGTGCGCCGTTACGATTGTCTGACCCGCGCCGAGTCGCAGTGATAAGTATATAGTATTACTTTAGCCGGGATTACACTGCCGCGGCGTATCCGATTGAATAAAGTGTGACGTCACTGCAATGATTGACTGTCGCTATGACGATCACTCCACCATACCTCATTGGTTCCTTATCTTAACCCTACAGTGAGCCATCATCGTAACTAAATGCATTATGGGAAATGTTTTGCCTCCTTAAATATTTTATTTCTACAAGTTGCTAAGCATGAACTTAAAGCGCACGAGGGAAATTATTGTATTTATTTTTGAGCTCGAGCGGATTTTGTATCGGTTCTGTGTTAAGCGTATGAATTCAACATGTATTGTTCTGGGAGAAAAGTGCTCTAATATTTTGTGCCTGCCAATACATTACTTGTGGGAGTTTTGTATACCTTTTTTTTAATTTCTGTGCTTGTATATTTAACTTAAAGTCAGTGGCTGACGTGATTAGTGAGCATAGCGATTTGCGGTAACTTAAGAGTAAATCACTTTTACTTGTATACTATGTAAATTTTGTAGGTGGGGTCTGTCTGCTTTGAAATCTTGTGGTTATTTTTCTGAATGTATTAATTCTCGGCGATTTATAGGGTGAAACTTTAAATAATACTCGATTCACATACACTCACTGTTGAGATGGCCGAGCATGTGAAATCTAAAATCAGCGCCGGGATTAGCTTACTATGAACTTATTTCACTGTTTGAAGGAAGGCATGCGGAAGGTCAGTTACGGGGAGAGTAAACTAACACTAGTAGTAGTAGTACTAACTTCACTCTGCTATTTCTCTGCGACTGGGACGTATATTCGCGATACTGGTATTCCGGTATTCGTAAGATAACTGGCGAAACCAATATACTGCGATAATGATGCGTCTGTAAATGCATCCACGCGTATAGCTTTCACGCTACGCGTTTTACTTGCACGGTGGTTGGGTTAGGGGTATAGTCAGAAATGTTCACCTTCGTTTGAGCTGTCGCGTATATGCTATCGCGGTATGACGTCGGGGAACGTGAGATTCGGTTTACTGTGTAGATGTAATCTATATTTGAACACAGCTTCCCCTTCATGTTAGTACTATATGGCTAATGATCACCGTGATTCGGTTATAAGAACCACATCCGTGTGTGCGCTTGCAATTTTACCGATGATATAAATACACAGTATATATATATATGGGTGTCCCGTGACTGTACGGTGACCTCCTGTGCTGCTATCTGGCGGCAGTGACGTCGCGCCACTATGAAGATTTCTGCGTACAGCGCCACCATGATGGCCGCGGGAACGACGAAGAGCGCCACGTCCCAGACGAACATGAAGCTGTCGCTGAACACCAGCAGCAGCAGACACTCGCCCGTGCCGCCGCCACCGTTCCAGCCCGCGTACGGAAGACTGTAAGATGTATAATCCTATCGATTAAGTTATCCAGAGAGACCGGGTACAAGATGGCGTTGCGCAAAAGATGCCAGGGGTATGTTCGCTATTCAATGGCTGCTCGAATAAAAGTTGCTAAGCACAACGTGTTGATTTAATTGCGTTGATCGAATTAATACGAGCCAAACATGTTCCAGACGGCGTACGGAAGACTGTAGGCATTACAGTAGGAAATCAGTTTCATATTGGTGGTCAAGAAATTCCCGTAGATCAGAGATAAATTCCAGAGTAAATTGGAATACCACCCGCCGACGATACATGGCAAAACGCTACATTACAAATATTTTGCTAACTCGAATGTTTTTCCTTAGGTTTTTTGTAAGCGCGATTTTAGCGCAACGCGCGTAAAACGGGCAATATTTAAAACGCGTTGTTACACTGAAACATACGCTTCGCGTACCCGTCACCCCCGGCAAATGCAGCAAGAAGTATTATTAGTTAAGTTAATTAGAATAATGTACAGTCACCTTCATTAGAGAGATAAAAAGAACATGGTGTTTGTACACATCCGAAAAAAATCTCAGTATTTCACCGCACCCAGCGCCGAGTGGCTGATGTGGAAGTGCAATACCTGTAGATCACGGCGCAGACGATCCAAGCCGCCGCCAGGAGTCGCCTCGCTACGGCTGCGTTCATCAGCGCCGGATATCGCAGCGGATGCACGATCAGCAGGTACTGGTTGGCCGTCACGAGCAGCATGCTCAGGCTGGACATGCGCAGCGAGAACTCGACGAGCACGAACACGGTGAGGCAGGCGTAGTAAGACAGCGCCTCGGCGACGAATATGCTCACGAAGTTGTACGCCATCGTCACGCCCGTGATCAGATCGATCGCCGCCAGGTTACCGATGAACAGGAAGCGGATGTCGCGAAAGGCGCTGTTCGTTGCTATGGCGACGAGCACGACGCCGTTAGATAGGATGATGAGCGTCGTGACGACGCCCGTGAAGACGATCTCGACGATGCGAGCTTCGTACGGATGCTGAACGCTGACATGGCCGTCACCGGTCACGTTCAGCCAGGTCTGGTTCACATCGTAGCCGCCGTCCGTTGTGTTGGCATCGTCCATGCTGAAACCCGCCGCCGAAGCTTATATTTCGCTTTCGCCAGACGGTCACCATTAACCAGACGCTTTCCTGAGCTTCTCCAGGGAAACCGTCAAGGAGAAACACATATTCCCTCTATTCGATATTCATTTTTGTCTATGCGTCTGAATCTCTTGCTTGCCCTGAAAAGTATAAAGGAATGATTGAGTGGTGAACTCGGTGTGCCTCGTTTCGCTCCCGTATATATATACAAATTACTCGACAAAAAGACGAGGTTTTTTTGCCTTTACGATCGGCAAATTGCGGTCTTTGCCGTCGCAATAACGTTAAATATTATTTATTGAACGTTTCAGTATAAATTACACACGGCATTGTCGTCGTACGGTGCTTCTGCGTGCCTGAATATCAACTCACCGACTTTGCCAACTCATCCGTCGTAACTACGAGCTGTACTTCTCACAATTTTTCAGTTTCTTAATTTGCACCTTCTCTAGTCTGCTTCCTGAATTTCTCGACGAGGTACGTCTGTACGCGCTGTACGAAACACGGCCATGCCATCGATGAGTTGGAGAACTACCGTGCGCGCCTCACTCAATACCAACACCATCGGCATAATCATCGTCGTCGTCGTCGTTGTTGCTAACACACAACAACCACAACGACGACGACGGCGACAAAGACCATGATGATGATGATGATGATGATGATGATGATGACGATGACGATGACGATGATGGACTGAGAAAGCAAGCAAACTGTGCACACAGGTGTTTAGGTCGCTGTTATCTTCGGTAAACTCACATGTCTGTATCTGAACTGTGTCAGATGAGTGCTGTTATTCGGCTATCGGGAAAATCGACGCGTTGCGTTCTTTCAGAGATGTTAACTTTAAAAACGTTGCGATAGAATTTTTACTTTTATTCTTGTCGGTTCTCTATGTCTTAATGTTGCTACTGAGTAGTATTTCGCTTCTGTGTTATCCCGATGTGCTATAAGGTTCTTCATGTTATTCTCATAATTATTAATAAATAATTATAGAAGTGTTGACAAACGTATGGCGTTTCGTGTTCGTGGCGTTCGTGGGGTTCGGGCGATCGGCGAATCCACGCCCTAGACTAACTAGTATATTACTTATATGCTTTCCGTGCAGTGGAGCGTCTACATACTCCAATACATCGCGTTTTGAGATCCGTAGGGTGTAAGTTACAGAATGGACTACGCCAGCAGGCATTTATTGTCAGGTTGAGGCGCCGTTACCAGCAGTACAGCTCAAAACCATTTTCCATTGGGGACTAATTCCATTCTAAGCTAAAAAAAGAAAAGAATAGTCAGTCGGAACTACTTCGGATAATTTATTATAGATATCATAGGCTGGAATACGCGTGACACAACAATTACTTAAACAAACTTCTAAATACTTTACTAAATACGTAAGATGGCTTTATGCATACGCAATGTCTACGGATTAAAAATCCAAACTTTGCTCGAAAATTTTGCAAGCAACGTGATGTACATTTCTCATAAATTCACGCTGGTCACACGTAAACACAGTGGCTACATCGCTTGGCAGAATTACACGGTATTTCCACAAAACCAAATTCACTTTTCATGTTTTCTATACTTCTATGAGGCATCTAGCCGACGTGTACAATGCGGATTACTACACTCTAATGCCGAATATTACCGCACAATAATGGAGAAACTGCTTTCTTACAGGGGCAGTGTACAATTATAGTAGTGAACAATAGGCGGAAGGCTACTGCTGCGTGCCACCTTCGACGAATAAATTGTACCGTAGGAGTTAACATGATCTGACGCTATTCAAAATATTGCGTTTAATCGGGCTATGACGACGCTATTCCTAGAATAACGTCAGATCATAAGGAAAAAAAATTAGGTCACACTTTTTTTTGGTCTATAAGCCTCGCGTCTAGGAATCGGTAGCGTCCATGCTGAACACTTGCGTGTCGCTGTCCGGTTTGCAGCGGTCTGTACCGCAGCAGAGCACCCGCCTGTACGCCCTGCGGAACTTGGCGCTACGCAGTGCGTAGATGAAGGGGTTGCAGAAGCTGTTACAGGTGGCAATAGTTGCCGGCACGAGAACATCGTACCTGCAGAGAGCAGGGGGCCGTTTTCAGAAACATCGTGAGGTTAAAACCCGGCGCACACGTCAGCAATTTAACTCAGTAAAATTTGAGTAAAATTATGCATGCGTCAAAATACTCAACGTGTGCGCGCTAGCTGTGTAAATTTACTCAACACTGGTACTCACAGCGCATGCGTTTAAATTATTTTAAAGATGGCTGCGCCCAGTATTGGCTGCGCACAGTCACGTGATCTACATTACCACTTATACATTGAGTAATTTTACTCACGTGTGCGGCGGACGCTGAAAATATTTCGCGTGAGTATTTTGACGCATGCATCATTTTACTTGAGTAAAATTACTCACGTGTGCGCCGGGCTTAAGACCAATGTTAAGACTAATTTTGTTTTTGACAACATTATTCAAGATATGCAGATGCTAGATCAATATTCTGCGTCGATACTCACGCCGTTCCGATACATGAGTTCATCCTCAAATATGATCGGCGCATACTAACTAAAGAACACAACATGTGCGGCGACGCCCACAAAAACAACTTTATGTTGCAGTTTTGATGCTCGCAATGCAGGCGTCATATGGAAAGATCTTAGTTTAAAGCTAAAGCTAGCTGAATTTATTTAGGTGTAAAATGTGTGAGGTGGTATAATATCCGGACGGATCCTGATATGTCAAGTTTATATACACATGTAAATATACATTACCTGTGATCGCCTGCATATATAAAGTTGAGGAATCGTATGATTATCATCGGTGCCCAGCTCAGCACGTAAACGATGACAACGATAGCGAGAGTGACAGCTGTCTTCAGTTCTCGGTAGCGTTTCTTATTGGCCCGTGCGTCCTGAAATTACATCGTGTTTAGATGAAGAATAATTGAAAGTAAAATAATTACTTAATGTTAAATTAATTATAAATGAATATGTAGAATGAAGTAGGTAGTATGATATCTTATTTTAATAAAATAGGAAATGAATTACACTTATTCAAAGTTGTGCTGCTTACAAACATGCCTGCAGGCCCTCGCAGGAAAACAGGCTGTTCTCTTTAACGTTTACACCCCACATTTCATTACTGCGAGGGCTGTTCTCTTTAACGTTTACACCCTACATTTCATTACTGCGAGGGCTGTTCCCTTTTACGTTTACATTCCCACATTGCATTACTTCGACAGTTGTCTCTTTAACATATACGCCCTGGCTTGCCATTTCTGCGAAGGGCTTTCCCATTTAACTTTGACATCCCTGCGTCAGCGTTAATCACGTGTGTGTCACGTGCCTGATGACTAATCAGGATGCGACAGGTGCGGCGTGACATAATCTAACGGGTAGTGCGAAACATTGAACTCTGAGCTATTTATTTATGAACATAAAAGAAGGTGGGACGGACACAGAGTCGGACCACACGGAGGTGTTGTGTGAGGAGGAGATACGGCCAGAGGTAGTTAGCTGTATAGCTGAGCAGCGCTGCGACGTATTAATTAAGCGGTTTATTGTTAATTACGTGTACATACTGTAATAAGAAGCAGCCGATGAGTAGATGTGCTCTAGCGTCGCCCGGGCTGCCTGGCCTAAACAAGGTAATAGCCGACGGACCTATATATATATGTTTTTTCATGCATGATCAGTCTAGGTTAGCCGGGCATCGTAGTGATGGGAATGCTCTGCACACGCCCGCCCGCGCGGTAGTGCGGTTAAGTGGACCTAGCGCGCCATCTGGCGGAAGAATCAAGTCCGCTTCATATAGTGCAGTAAAACACTCACAACTGAATCTATATATAAACGATTATATATTTATTATTATTATATTAATTCTCTATATTTAAAGGAACAGTAGCCTCTAGGTTCTAGGGTTATTTTCAGCTAATTTAGGTTATAATTGCGCTACATAAAAAGTTTCATGGTTCAATCACCATTAGAAATATTTTTTTTTAATGTTTTAAAACATAATAATAATTTCTATATATAATCATCACCAATAACATCAACAACAATGAAACGCTTCTATTATTTCTAACTCACAGTCGCACACGTAGGCCTATAGCCGACGAACCGCTCCCCACAACCTTTATCGCAGCACACTCAGACGCCCACCAAAGTAAATTGGCGCCGTTAGCCTCCCTGCGCCCGCATGACCAGGCTTCTGTCACGTGCGTGTTTAGTTGTCGATACATCAATGAGATGCCTGCATCAATCCACGCGTACTTCAGTCACTGTCTACTGCTGATTTACTCAATCACAGCAGGTGGGCGTGCGGCGGAGGACGGCACGCGCATGCGCGGCTAGCATCTACACGCTCTGCTGTCGCCCCGCGCCTCTCGACCTAACTTTGTCGCTTCACGATTTAAATTATGAGGAGGAGGAGGAGGAGGAGGAGGAGGACGACGACGACGACGACGACGACGATGACGATGATGATGAGCAGTAGCAACAACAACAACAACAACAACAACAACAACGAGGACGATGACGACGACGGCTCGTCGACTAACAGAATTGAAATAGATACAGACATTTAGCACTAATGGCAAGACATGGGGGACAGCGATTTTTCCGCATTTATATGTTTTTTCCATTTCCCTAATCTGATTATATGAGTGCGGCCCAATCTACCTTCCGGCTACTGACCTTGCGACGCTAAGCGTGACAGGTAATAAATTAACAATTCCCAGAATTGAAGATGAGAGCACGCATGCATGCTTACACGCACGCACGCACGCACACATAGGCCTACAAGCATACCTGCAGACATGCACGCGCGTACACGCACGCAAGAATGTCGATGCGCACTGCCAAAAAATAGCATTATATACGCCTAAGCAAAGGAGCTAGGTGGCGTTCCTCGTGTATAATTCTCGGGGTTTCGTTTACGGTCAGGCATTGTACGCAGAGTTAAATATTTTTGCCGCATTTAACCATGGGAAAAATAATTTTCAATACGATCGCCAACCATAGACGCTGCTACTCTTGGAATGCTCTCGCACGTCGTAACTTTCTCTTTCTTAAATAGACGTGCGTTACGTTTGCGTAACGTTACGTAGCGTTACGTTACGTTGCGCTACGTTACGTTTCCCATCAAAATATCGCGAGGGAAAATCCGCCCCGTGAGGAGGCGCTCTCGTCGTGACGTTTCACCGCAGCTATTGACTCACTCGGCATACGACAACACAACGGTCGTATCGCCTAATTGAATAATATCTACACGTGTCGGCAGGTAGCGTTGCTGCTGTTATTTATATGAGCATTGGCTTTGTTTGGCGAGGCTATTTTATTGCGTATTGCCAACAATAAACGCGATGAAATCTGCAGTATGGTGGCACAAATGGCCATTAAATTATTCACTAATGTATGAGGGCATACTTACCACCAATTGTATTTTTTCTCTGATAGACCGGGATATGGTAGCTGGGAATATGATAACCAACCGGGCCACCGTATTTCAGTGCTCACACTCGTAAATAAGCTGAGCAATTATCTATGGAGGGGCGATACTTTTCAGAAAATAGTTCGAACCAGGCCAACTATCTGCCAGAAATCTATTCACTAGAAGAGACGGAGGTAGCATGCAGAGATGATAACAATTTAAGAGGAGGCAGAAGGAATGCGTGGCGGAGATGGAGGATAATTAGGATATAAATGGAGGCGACAGTAGGATGCGGAGAGGTAAACACAAAGAGTAAGGGGAATTTTTACATTTTCTTATAGGCTTTCTAAGCGTGCAGGCACACTTTCTGGCAAAATTCATTATATATATTTATTAATTTACGAACAGGTCATTAATTTGTTTTTAATTTATTATAATATATTATTATTATATTTTTTATATAAAACACTAGTTACACAACTCACCTCGCGAGATTTCTACTAACATCAATGCTGTAGAAAGCATGTTTTAGAGCAATGGAAGGTCTCGTGTGGTATAATAATCTGTTACGATACTAACTATTTCAGTAAATTTAGAATGATAACTCAATTTGTTATGCATATGTATAAACAGGGAGTAAAATTACGGCATAAATATAATCCTCCGGGTACACTTTAACGTGAAGCACGCGCAATTATCGATAGCAAAAAACTGCATGTAGTTTAATCAACGTTTATGCAAACCACGAACATAAATTATCACGGCACTAGACTCGTCTCTCCTGTCGCTCCTCTCTGTCGTACGGTTCTCCCGGTGGTCGTATTTCTTCGGAAACTATCACGCTGTTGTAGACGCCACTAACCAGCGTTAGCGGCACGTAGCCTGTCCGCGTCAGCACGAACGGCACGAGAACCGGTGTCGACCCGCTTCCACGCGGCGTCACGTCCCGGTCAGAAAACGCCGTCGGGAACGCACCGCGTAAACAATATGGCGGCCGCTTGTGGGGACATAGGCTGTGGGATTGTGGTAGAGAGTTCGTGGCGGTGGCTAAATTCGCAGCGTCCTTGTCTGACGAGTGCAAACTCGAAATTCGCGTCAGATCTTGTGGCGATGGCACGGCGGTGGTACTGAGATGGTGGAGCTCATGCGAGTGATCGCTTGTCGCGGTCGGAATGCCGTGCATCGAACCATTGTGTTCTGCAGCTACGCGCGCTCTTTTCCTGAATTATAATTACAATTTAAATTTTATTATCATTTTTCTTAGAAGATCTGGATTAACTATAAATATATATTTATTAAGATATATTTATTATATTTATTGTAAGTAAAAAATAATCTTGTTAATGAAGTCTAAATATCATCAATGTCGCAGTCGAGCAAAGTCGTATAATCTGAATGAAAATATCATCGACGTTGTCACGTGAGAAACTACGATCGATATTTCCGTAGTTCAAGAAAGAATCAAAATCTGTGTGTGCGTTAGACCGAATAATTCTGTCCCATATAATCTTTTTTATATTTTGGTGAGGGTTATATTGGATAAATAAAATATATAAATATAACCCTCACCAAAATATAAAAAAGGTTATATGGGACAGAATTATTCGGTATATGTGTGCGTATGCGCGCTAACTATTGCGTGTGCGTGTATGGTTGGCTATTGTACTCAGAAATAATTACTTTTACCGCGGTAGAAATAACTCAACCGTGGTTCAATTATTGCCCTTTTACCCAATCAGAGGTCTTGCTACACATAATTTAACAGCGTTTTAAATATATATGCGGTTGATTTATTTCTACCACGGTAAAACTAACTATTTCTGAGTACGACGGCCAACCATATGCGTGTGCATGCGCGCGTATGTGTGTGGGTCTGCGTGTACGTGCGTGTGTGTGTGTACGTGTGTGTGTGTGTGTGTGTGTGTGTGTGTGTGTGACTGTGTGTGTCGTGTGATGTGTGTGTGTGTGTGTGTGTGTGCGTGCGTGCGTGCGTGCGTGCATGTGTGTGTGTGTGTGTGTGTGTGTGTGTGTGTGTGTGTGTGCGTGTGCGCGTGTGTGTGTGATGGAGAGTCAACGAAAGATGTGTGTCAGCTAGACGGAGCTAGCCGCGAATACCTTGATCGCCTAATGACGTTTCCTATGCGTTCGTGATGATTCCTCGTAAAATGTGGATGCTGGAACTTTAACACGTCAACGTGCCCGACGCTGATTTCTTCCGCCATCTTTTTAAAGCCGTACAAGTACATCTTTCGTACGAAGGTAATCAGTTTTCCGCTGCCGACGAGTTCGGCAGGGAAGTCCTTCGTGGACATCTTTTCGAAAGCATCGACGTCTATGACGACGTAACGGCCAGAGCTGCTCCAGCGAAGACATCGTTCTCTAGAGCCGTCCTTCTTGTACGACAGCATTGTCCACAGCTTCTCCGGGAACGTGGCCATCTTTGCCGCAGCGCGTTTCGCTACTTCTATGTCGATGACCAGAGGAGATGCAGAGGAGTCGTCATCGGTCGATATTCTGTCGTCTTCAATGGTCGTCGACTGTCGCATTTCATCATCAGAAAGTTCGGTTTTCATATCTGCTGAGCGAGATTCGTTAGATTCCATCTCATCTGTGCGCTAAATCTAACAAAAGAAATATCAATGGTTATCGTGTAAACAACGCGTTTATTAATATTTCGTGTTCGTGTGTAATATTTAACGCGTTGAACTAACCGTTTGGTACCGCCGGTTCCTGGATAGGATTATTGCACATGAGCGTACGTGTTTCTATGTTTACGGCCCAACAAACGGTTTCCATAGGCAAAGGATATAACGTAGTCGTTATGGAGACGTTCGCAGTTAGTGACGCATGGATTGTTCAGTTTGTTTCGTCACTATGGAAAACAAACAATGCAAGTGACGTCAACCATTCATGCTCTACGATAGTAACGGCAACAGTGTAGATCGATTGATACATTAGAACGTTTCAAAAGGTCAGGCTAAACCGTACAGATGTTAGTTGTATTCATAGATATATACAAATACAGTGTTTGTACATATGATATCCATGCTGTATTATAGAGCATAACCAGCTATTATTATCGTGCAATGAGGATACTGCGTACCCGTGCGAGAGGATAGACGTGGCGGGAACAGAGACAGCCAACTGATGAAGCACTTGGAATTTCAAGTTGAACGCTCTAAAATTCGAGTCATGCCTCGGCCACTGTTGACAGTGTTGTTTCCATTGTTGTTGCTGATGTTTACCGGTCGCGCTGATGTATCAGAACCATTTAAAATCGTGATGTTATCACGACCGCCTAATGTGCAGGTCACCACAATGCTCCCACAAATGTTTGGCAATTAAAGCAAATTGTTAGTCGTCTAGGCTCAATATAAACCAGACAGAAGTGATCTGACTTTGTCACAACCTGTCAACACACTCGTCTACGGTCTATACCATCAGTCAACCCGCCGGCTCAACTCAACCAAATGAAATAGCCCCCCCCCCCTTCGCGTAAGCTGTTGTGTAACTTGTTAAGGGCGGCTACTTGTTGCAACATACCAATAGTGGGGTATGTGGCTTCATAATTACATAGTATAAGCTATGTATATATGAGTATATACTATATGAGTATATATATAAGCTATGTATAGTATAATTATATGTAGTATAATTATACTAACCTATGTAATTACTATTGTCCACGATTTTTTTCCTCGGCATATGTGTATCGATGAAAACACTTGTGTAACGACTGTGCTCTGCAACACTACTCACACAATCTAATGCTTTTCTGCATACTAAATATAGTATCTTGAAAACCTCATTTAACCATATTTCCTATGGCCTATTAATTTATAACGTTTAATATATAGTTTAAAAATTCTACATTATTATAAATTTATAATTAAATTGTTATAAATTAATAGGTCATAATTTACCTATTAATT
>NW_014577082.1:301912-307139 GCF_000485595.1 Priapulus caudatus
CTGAAGGCATAATATATTGTTAATCAACACAGGGCAATCCACATTGTTAATTTCAGTCCTGTCACAGGGCGATGCATCATACGTACCCCTCTCTTCCATGTCTTGCTTGACCCGCTCCAGCTCCTCAGTGATCTCCTGCAGTGTCTGGTTGCGTTCAGTCACGCCACCGCTAGCCTGTCGATATTTCTCCTTCGTTTCGGCCAGCTTGTCCTGCAGAGTCCTGCGGCACGGTAAGAGTAGCCAAGATATCACTTGCATGGAGGAAACATGTAATTGTGTGCATCGGGGTTGAGAAGTATGAATGGGCGTCACATTTTACTGCTTAACCCCATACGTAAAACTATGTCGTGCGCGTGTATAAAGTCACAAACGTCACAGAAGCGCATTTTTGTAACGAAGAAACGACAACTCTGATAACTCTAGGCATTCATCGATAAAACTTGTAGTGCATGCATGCACCACTTTGCCTGTACACACCCTACGGAACTTCGTAGGTACTGCCTCCTTCCAAGGCGTAAATATGTTAGTGTGAATTGATGATACAAGAGTCTTACAAACACGCGCCAGAGGTGGGAAATGAGTAGCAGAATCTCTGAGCACCTGTATTCCAGCAGAAAGTGCTCAAGCTGCGTGTTGATGTACTTCTCACGACTCGAAATCTTCTCCAGTGTGCGGCTAATCTCCGAGTGCAGCTTGTCTAGATAGCCCTTCGTTTCTGCGAGTGTGCTCTCTATACCGTCCCTATGCTGGTGCATCTGTGTAGGTGAAAGTATATATAATCCGACGAACACCGACGTGAGACCGCTGATCAGCTTATCAGGTGTTCTGCCACGAATATTAATTCTCATCATAATCGTTAATCAAGATAACAAGCTAGTGCCGATATGTGGACGCTTATGTTCTGACTACAGTTTACAGCATGTACTGTCAACCACTGAAATGACGAAGTCACAGACTAGCCAAGTCCTAAATTTCACATGGTTATTCATTGATGGACAAAAAAATAGTCCTGAGACCTGACACAAATAAATGTTTTAAAGACAATCGAACAAAAATACAATACAAATAATTTAACAACTTAGCTAAATAAAAGCGACAGTGTTCATCACAGACACTAAAATTCATGAAAACGAACAGAAGAATAGTATAGGGGCTAAGATACAATAAAGCAACCACAAAAGATAACCATGATCACTAACAGCAGTTTAATAGATTTCAGCTTATAGCTAGCAAAGACAGGCCAGGTATGATTTCGCATGACCTATACGCTAACTTCTACAACAAAAGACAACATAGCGCAAGCTTGAAAACTCATACCTGCTCTAAATGACTCCTCCAGTCCTTATTGTCGGTGCGAATGTGAACTTTCAGTGACGGCAACACCCTCTCCACCTCCAGCTTCCACTCTGCAGCATCTGTGACCGACTCGAGAATCTCCTCTGGCTTATTGTGATCCATGTCGTTTGCCTGGTTCAAACCTCGTAACGCATTCAAGTCAAGAATACTCTCTTCTTCTTCCAAGTCTTCCTCTTCTGCCATCTGATAATTGAGAGGTAACGACATTTGCTAGACTTGGATGCAGGGATTACAGACACTATCCAGTTTTTTGGCCAAAAGTAGAGAATCCTAGATCTACCATGATAGAAGCATAACTATTAATACAAGCAAATACTGTCAAACACATATATACAGGTTATTTTATAAAGTATTACAGGAAAGGGAGTTCAGAATAAGAATTAGTACCCTGCACTCAGAATCCACAGGATACGCCAATGAATGTAGAAACCCACACACTGACACACACCACATCACAAGCTTAGTGGTCATAATTCACAAACAACACGTAGGCAAACTTACGTACTGAAGTTATCGTAATGCAGGGTATTACTGCACAGGTATCGTGCGGTACTGTATGGGTTGGATATGACAGAAAAACCATTGATTGCACGCATTGATTGCATTAGTGCTTTAGTTTCAGTGAAGTGCTTTAGTTTCAGTGAAGTGCTTTAGTTTCAGTGAAGTGCATTAGTTTCAGTGTTCAGTGTCAAGCATGAGCGATTCGGCTTACCTCCTCTTCCACCTTGTTGAGTGTAACTTCTGCATCATCACCTGTAACAATCTCCTCTTCTGCTTCTTCTGTTGGATACACAGGCTGTTTCCAGGTGTGGTTACTTAGTTTGAGGGCTTCATTTGCTAGTTTGTCTAACACCTGTAACCAAGTAAACATGTGTGTGACTGTACAATGTCCATCTCTTCTTGTTTATTATGAGCACTGTTGTAATTAAATTTTTCGATTCATAAATTCCAATCGCATGCACAGCTCACTCAAATTACCTAACTTTCTGGTGTGACTGACAGGCAGCTCTAGCCAATCAGCACTGTGATAGGACATTCTAAAAACAATGCTCATTAACATTGTGCTGCGATGTCACCACTTTAGTGTGCACATGCGGCAAACATAGCTCATAAATCTGGCAAGCTTGACCGACATAGCAACAACGCAAGTGGTCATGGTTACATTACTCATGCAGATAAATCAATTATCAGGAACTAGCCGAGCACCGTGATATCAATACACATTAGGTAATTTGTTTCCCACACCATTCCATGTTTGTTTTCCTCATTTTAAAGTTACGTTTACGTTTGCGTCCCCAAGGTAACTCTAATTTAGGCGCAAATCCACTTTAGGCACCTTAGGTATCACGAAGTGATGCACAGATTTCTGTGTATCATCAACTGATGCACAGAATTTCCGTATATCAAGGAATGATGCAAAATCCCTACCCCTAACCCTAACACCATTCGTGATACCTAAGGTTATACTTTATGGCTTAGGGTTAGGGTTAGGATTTTTGCATCATTCCTTGATATACGGAGTCTGTGCATCAGTTGATGATTCACAGAAATCTGTGCATCAGTTGATGATTCACAGAAATCTGTGCATCACTTCGTGATACCTAAGGTGCCTAAAGTGGATTTGCACCCTAATTTATTACAATTAGACATTGCATAACATTCATGATGAACAAATATTAACATAAACATACCCCTGCCTAAGTGATGCCTAAAAGTCATGAACAGAAGAGGATTTGGTTACCTGCACCACCAACTCTCCATATCCTGACTTCAACTTGCTGGGGGAGAATGAAATACTATGACCAAGATTTCGCAGTTCCGCAAGAATGTCAGCTATTAGATTATTAGGATCATCATCTTCTGATGGCTGTGGAAACTGCTTTCCACACATTCGTATCAACATGGCCGCAATCGAAACAAACATAAAGAACTGCTCTCCAGGATTTGTCTGTATGACAAAATAGTGTTTTGAAATTGGTTTCAGACCAATATGCCTGTTTTTAGTCACTTCGGTCTCATAATTTAATATTTTTAGCTTTTCCTGGAGCTCCTCCATTGTGACAAATATCTGATACACCGCGCCTGGTCCTCCATCTTCCATATCTGCTGCATCTTCTTGTCTGCCATGGTCTGTCATGATTATCAATGAGATTAATTATTATCATGTGGTTGGGACCAAGCCACGTCCAACGTGAGACTCAGAAGCAGTGCTGTGCACGGTCGGCGTACGTTGTGAACACTCCTGAACTAAGCCTACAACCTATATCACCACCACGTTGGCATCTAACCGCAACCCGTAATTTTCAATTAGTTTGATAAATCCACTATTTTGTTGCCATCCAGATTGATAAAGCTTTTGGTCGCCATAACAAACAAATATGTAATGATAGGTGGCAGCACAATAAATAAATGCTCTTGTGTAAAATGGCTGCGAAAATATTGGCAATCGTGAGGTCAAATCCTGTGTTGCGAATTACTCCTGCAACTTTATCTATACAATGGAATAAATTATCGTCTGATACTTCTAAGTCACAATCTAGTGAATCAAAGGACGAAGTCACACACACAGGACAGGTATGCTAGATAGTTCAGGCTCGTAGTGCCTAGTGCTGGCACTGCCACGGCACTGCCATAAATGATAGAATGATAAGCCTATTAATTTATAACGTTTAATATATAGTTTAAAAATTCTACATTATTATAAATTTATAATTAAATTGTTATAAATTAATAGGTTATAATTTATCTATTCATTTACCTATTAATTTATAACGTTAACTGGTATAATTATAATTAAAAAGTATAAATTTCTAGAAATTAATAATTAATTTGTTATAATTAATAGCCATAGAGGTTTTCACCAAATATTTAGTACAGAAAAGCATTAGATTGTGTATTGATTGATTGATTGAGTGATTTATTTCGATAATTAACAAAGCATACATGACGTCGTTAACAGCATAAATAAACAAAATGCAGCTAGAAAATTATCGTGGATGAAAACACAAAAAGCGTGGCTAACACACTTAAGGGTACGCTTAGTACTAGTAGTGTAGATCAGTCACAGTTAGTACACTGTGTAAGTAGTGTTGCAGGGAACGGTCGTAGCTATAACCGACAACGTCGACAGGGTCGTACGCCCTAGCAACTGTCGTTAACCATGCTGTATTACACAGTACGTGACGCCGACTTCGGCCGATGATGACCTGATGCGACATTACGCGTGTTTTATACGCCGCATAACGGCACTTACGTCCGGGTCGTAATTAGTGTAAATTCGTGTGGTCACGCGAATTGGATAGCATACAACAGAGATTCTAATAACAGCGCTACTAATAAACGCGCCAGTTTACCGTGAGAAGCAATAAAGGTGAGTGGAGAAATTGATTGTCCCGCGTTGGTGCTGTTATGTCCGAAAATAACGAGTTAGGATAGAGGAGGAAATCAGTGGCGGATTCAGATGTGAATTCGGGGGGGGGGGGGCAAATCATGCGAGAGCACGAGCACGAAGCGCCCGAGGGAGGGGGGGGGTGTTATAGGCTAAACTTGCCCTGAAACTTCTAGGGTGCGACCGCCCCCTGTGCTTACCTGGATGCGCCACTGGGAATAACACCTATGTGAGAGAGGGGGAATCGATTAAGTTGAAATATTTACTACGAGAGAGAGGTAAACGAATCGTAGAGAATTTTTCTTTCGTGAAAAATGGAAACTGCTTGCGATGCTATTACACTCTGGTGCCCCCCAGTTGCTCTATAAACCTCTATTGGTTTTATTGTTACATCGCCTTACTTTCATATTTATAAGTCCACGACTAGCGTACTTGTACGGCCGCTCTTTGTTGTTACGCGCTTCCTTTTCCAGGGTCATGGTC
>NW_014577082.1:309863-324105 GCF_000485595.1 Priapulus caudatus
ATACCGGAACGTACCCTGGGTACGGTCCGGTATACCGGTGCGTACCCTGGTAACTATCTAATATGCCGGACCGTACCTCGCCTACTTCAAACCGTACCCTGACTTTCAGCCGATGTCGTAATACATACCGCTTGTCGGCAGGAAACGTGCCGCTTTATGCTCCCGTTCCTTGTTTCCGGTCCGTTCCCGCAAAATATTCGTAACCCTTACCCTGTTACGTTTCACCTCCCGACCCTTTCTACAAGTGTCAGCGAGTCTATACGTTTCCAACCCATTTTAAGATAATCATACAAATTTCCTTGTTCCACCACAACACTTGGAGCCATCTTTCAAAAATCTCGCGCAAAAATGCGCAAAAATGTCGTAAACATTGCGAAAGGAAAACGCATTCCCGATCATCGCGATATTTGCAAAAGGATTGCGCACATCAGTGTATATAGGTTGAAATTTCTTCTTGGTTTCACAGTTTCATACTCTAATCCAACTTTATAGAGATATCATACAGGTCTGTATGTATATTTCAAATTTTGCGACATCAGTAGTGGGCGGAACAGGGACAGTCAGGGTACGGTAGGGAGTAAGCGAGGTACGGTCCGGCATATCACATAGTTACCAGGGTACGTTCCGGTATACCGGACCGTACCCAGGGTACGTTCCGGCAGTACCCTGGGGAACATAGACCCTATCAGCGGCAGTGCCAGTGGTGGTATTGCCTATGCCTATGGTATTGGTATTGGTGCAATGGTGAGCACAGCCACAGACTCGTTCAGTCGTTGCACTGCCATTTGTGAAACCAGTAACAGTATTTAAGTAACACGACCTCATAAATATTAGTCTTTAAAGACCAAGGGCCTATATCGAATACGGAATGAGACAATGTTGAACAACAACAACAACAAGCATTTCTAAGCGTACCCCTAACCACTTGTCATTAGGACAGGTGGAATCCAGGTAAATGTTGCATCCCCAGTAGCAAACACATTGTCATTTATAGTTAGTATAACAACAAGTTGCATGCATCTGCTATCTACATGCAAACATTCAATCAGAAGCCAATTGTAATCAGATTAAAAGTGGAGGCATGAACAAAAATATAAACCTAGTTCAAAATTATGCCTAATGCTTTACTCAATTAAAAGAATACATGCCGATATAACGATCCTACTTCAACACTAATTATTGGCTCAATTGAGGCAAGGTCAGTCCCTGTCTGACAGCCAGCTTACTTATTCAGACCCCTGTAAGTAACCCACTTTCTCACTGGTTATTCAAAAAAATACATAGCTAAATAATAGTTGGTTATTGTGTGTTTTCTAGGCATGGGAGAATGATGACTACCGCATGTCCAGGTTTGAGTATCAACCCAAGCAGGTTAACCCTAACTGGGCGATAAACCTAATTGCAAAGGTTCCCCCTAAGCCGGTGGATGCCCACGTTGCTTGCTGTGATGGAGGTGGAGGACCACTTGGCCACCCAAAAGTATACATAAACTTGGTAAGATTCGGGATTGTTGAGAAATCAGTTAATAGCTTTTCTTATCATGATAACTAAACTAATGAACAACACTACGGTTTATGTGTGGTTGATTTAATTCGTTATTTCATATAATTAAAGCATACTATGTTACATGGCTTTGTATTTTTGTAATGAATTAACTTTATGATTCATGAACAATTGTGAGGGTTTCGTATTTAAAAACAGTAAGGATATCATGTGCTTTTGACAAGCTGATCTGTGCAAATTACATCACACAGCTTAATTAATCTAATAAAATCAAAGTCATTATCTCACTCCCCTATCTCAAGTCTGTATTTTCCTAATTAATTTTCTATTAGGTTGCTAATTTTCATCGGTTCTCTGTTGAAATGTTATGAAGTAAAATGTTTGGAAACCATGTGCAGATGGCATAATTTATATTCATTAATTTCACTCATATATGGCACTCTAAAGTGACCAAGATGCTTCTTTCAGACAAGGGGCTAGCTCCTTGCTTTCAGTTATCTTCTTTGGCCTTGCATATTTCATTCTCCAAATCTCGAGTAACATGAGTATTGCTGTTTCTCTGGGGGCTCTCTCGTTCTGCCAGTTCATCGTTTGTGATACAAATAACCTGGATCGTGGGCAGCTTGGATAGCAGATTTTGGTTGTTAGTCAAGCTATACTACACCCTTTGTGTCACGCCCGTGCAAAATCACCCCTGTTCTTTGTAAATGCGCATCTAGACCCTTGTGAGCTTTCGCCCCAGTATATTTTTCCGTAACTTTCTGTAGTTTGAGAAGTGACGCAGTTGATCAAAGTCAGTTTTATTCATACAAGTTGTTAATGTTAATACAGACAACTGTAGGTAAATTGGTGCTTGTTTTGTCTTATGCATTTGTTTCTTGTGTATTGCAGGATCAACCTGGCAATCACACATGTGGATACTGTGGTCTTCGCTTCTATCAAGATCACCACCATTAGTTGGTTGTATAAATTATGTGTGTACCATCCAATAAGGCGTAGTGTATGTTAGCAATCCCCCTTATAATATACTATGATATGTGCAGCAGTAATATCTATTACTTTATGTAGAATTTTCTTGGAAACAATTGGTAATGACAATTGCAATGTTTTCAGTGCTGTTTATATGTGAGCATCCAAAATGATGTAAAGAAATAGAATACACTTGATTTTCACTTACTTATCAACTATTTTTAATTAGTGAATATTTCTGAAACCCTTCATGTCAATTGGATATTTAATAAGCAGTCAAGCATTGTACTGGAATTTAAATAGACACTTGCTAAATAGTCATTATGCTTGCTGCTAGTTGTTACAGCTATTGTTGAGAGATAATAAATAGCTTTATGCTTTCTGTAAATATTTAATGTTTTTAAATTATCAATTTCATTCTATCAACTAGGATCTCTAGTGACCAATTAAATTTCATGTGTATTATTTTAATTCGTAAGCACATTGCTATAGAATTAATATTTTGTACACGTGCATGCTAGTTAAATCTGAATGCACATGCCTCATTCTGTCCAAGTTTGGAAATTACGAATCCACCTATCAGTACAAAATCTCAAACCTTTACAAAAGAACGTGCACATCGGTACGTTCATGTGACAACACTGAAGTGTGAACATTACATCGCATTTTGCCCATCTATTTTTTTTAGTAAAGTTGCCTGTCTACTGCTACATGTTTTAAAGCCTAATGCAAGATGTCTTACTTAAATCATCATACTCGCCTGTTATTATGAGATGCATGTACCCAATTAATAGCTGTCTACTCAAGATGCTGTGGAATTTGTATGATTTTATTGACAAAACTATTGTTCATTATATATTTGACGATTTTTATTAAAATATGTTTCACAGATAGACTTCTACAAAACCAAACCAAACTGAAAATAAATTAAAGTAAAGCCATTGCTTATTAGTTAATAAATTTTAGGGTAAAATATCAACATAAATTATGGTCATAAGCAATGATGCTGTACATAAGTGACGTGGTCACCTTGGGCTTGGCAAAATTGAAGATATCCAACCGTTCATTTGAAAGCTACATTAGCACGTTATCGAAGCGTTTTGAGTAATATTTCTGGTGTTCCTACAAATCGGTCAATATAAGAAATTCCTTTTTCTAAATGAAATATGTCCTACGAATCAATCCACAACAGTTGGACCCATACCACCAAGCATGCAGTGAGACATACGTATAATGTTCTCAATATATCTGATGTATATATCAACATTCAAAATATTGCTCCTGCTTGATTGTTTACAAAAATATTTTGTCTGTCCATGGCATATTGTGCATACGTCTGGAAGAAAATATTTCTATTTATCCAGCCAGAAACTTGCGTGAAAACTGGAAATCCGTTGACATAACAGCAATAAACAGCAGCAACCAAATCCATGTCCACAAAATTTCCCAGGTCGGCGCATAACCACACAGAAATAATTGTACGATGTTCAGACGTGAAAGAAACGTGAACAAGCACTGAACACTACAGCATCACATCTGTTGAAAACCGAGCAGCAGTAGATAACCAAAAAGTATAGGCATATAAGATTATCCTATAAAGATATTAACTGTTTCATATTATCAAAAAGGAATTCATTACCTTAATGTCATCATAGTTGTCATATATATATAACCTTAAATATATTGGTAACTTTCAACTAGAATGTATACATACACGAAATACAATAAACCTAAATATCAGTGTTGAAGTTCCCAACTTGTTTGATTAATTAATTCATCTCTAAACAGATATTATAAAGCATTACATAACTCTGCAGGTAATGGATCTCGTTAATCATTATGCATCAACCTACAGCTGACAACGCAAATGTCATGACGGTTGCCATGTTTATGATGGAAGAGAGCTGTCTCAGTTTTTATGTTTCTGCTAGAATAAGGATCAACCGCTAACAATACATATATACTAACATACACACCATATAACCACGACTAGACAAATATGGCTATTGTTGTATTAGTAATTTAGATTCTGACTCCTATATCTATTAGCTTATTAATAGCAAATCAGAAATCGGTTGCAATGTCAGCAACAACCAGATAACTAAACCTATGGCAGCAAAATTTGGCAAGATCGAGGAACTAAATTCAGCAAAAATCGAAGCAGGTTATAAAAACAGAAATATGAGCAACCTCACCTCCAAGGAGCCAGCAGGTGCAACGACATGCGAGTGGCAACACTATTCCCTGCAAATGAGCAGTAAAGGACAAAATCTAAAATACCTGAGGTCTGAGGATCACCAGCAGCGTAGCTCGTGGAAAGAGCAGGAGGAGGGGGGGGGGCTAGTGGGGCAGTTACCATAAATTATAATATAGATACTATTACATGGTCAAGAACCAATGGCAAACTGCCCCCAAAACACAAACCACATATGGCTCCCCCCCTCGCCAAGGCAAAATGAGTTAGCTGCGCTACTGATCTCATAGTAAGTGACGATCAAACGTCATATCATTTGAATTAACGACATCAGCAAAGCTAAATTATGTCAATCTTGTTCTGTTACCAAAGAAATTTAAGAATACTTATGAGCCTACCTCTATTGCTACACATTTATTCAATATCCATAGGTACACGGTAATTTATTTATTTCACCTAGTATACACAGCTAAGCAGAGACTTTCAAAGGATATGCTTTAAGAGATCACGAATACATACATCCCACCCAGATTTTCTTTTCTATCGCTGACTTTTTTAAAGAAAATATTGCATGGATGTTCGCAGCTAGCATGTAGCAAGATCGCAATATCAAACCAGGCACAAATTCTTGTGAAACATTACCATAGAAAAATAATAGGCATAACTAGAAGTTGGGCTATAAATAAGTGAATATAGAATATCTTGCCTAGCTAGCACATAAAATGAGTAATATGCACAGCCTACAAGTTTGTTTCCTTTAGTCCAATAGACACAGATAGCAGTACAGGTGCATGTCTAACCGCAAGTGCTGTATAAATAAGTTTTCGTAAATTTGGATGTTTCTGGAATAATACAGACCAGGCCTTTACTAGACTAGAATAGGTCCCTTTTTGAAAAAGCACCTAGACAGGAATTTGTGACCAATGTACACCAGGCATTTTTTCTAAAAACGAACAAACAAAAAAGCTAGCCATTCCCGTGTGCCCGCACTACACTGATAGGGTCTATGTCCCCCAGGGTACTGCCGGAACGTACCCTGGTAACTATCTAGCTGATATGGTTAGGGTTAGGGTTAGAGTTATGGTTAGGGTTAGGGAGTAGGCGTAGGCGACTCCCTAGACTCGTTAGTGGAGTAGGCGAGGCACGGTCCGGCATATTAGATAGTAGTATTTAGTACCAGGGTACGTTCCGGCAGTACCCTGGGGGACATAGACCCTATCAGCCCTAGCTACAGCACTACCAACTACTACCTACCAACAAGGTAGGATCAACGTAGGCTACAGGTGGCATGATACTAGTTGCTAAGTGGTTGGCGTCATGACGTTAACCCAACGTTGGCATAATGATGCAACTAGGCAAATAGTTGGCTGAATGACACTGGGTCAACCTCTGCATATGGTTAGCTAGATACAATAATGTAACCCAAACCCAAGAGGATAGGTATCCTCTTGGGTTTGGGTTACACTATTGTATCTAATGGTTAGCATGAAGTTGGTTGCATAACGCTAAACAAATATTTGCATAGTTTTACAGTTGGCATAATTCTAGTTGGCAAACTTATGCTATCCAGTGGAAGTGATGAAAGTGTAATTGAAATGATATGGAAGATGGACAAATATGGAGCACTGGCCGTGCATAGAAGAGAAGTGCGCGCGGCAGAGGTAAAAGAAAAGATAACATGGTGGATCCGTGCACCATAATGAAAGCCAGCGCACAGATCCAAAGAAAAGACTAGGTGACAGAAAGTGTTCCTCCACAGGGTGGCATGTACGAACAGCCGCAGTATATAATATATAGTCTATTTCACGCAGCTGTCCCTTATTTCCCAGTCCGCTGCGCCTTGATGAACAGTACTAGTAGAGTCCACTAAGCACTTCCACTGGTTAACGAAGCCTGCCAAAAGCCGTGTCACAGACGGGGCGGTACCGGGAACAGTACAGCGCAGTGAGGGGGGAGGGGGAGCCGATGTGTATATCAATGTTATCACTGACGAATTAACCATGCACGGGCACCGCCCCGTCTGTCACACGGCCTTTGGCAGGCTTCGAGTGCAAATGCTTAGTGGACTCTACTAGTACTATAGTACGAAATATATTCAATATTATGCCACTTATTATATGCGAAAATGTACTTAGCCTAATACATAGGCCTAGTACTTTGTCAATTACAATAATATGAAATATGGAATACCCTTGGCGAGCGTCATTAGTCATTAGTGACATTAGTCATTACACTAGTACATTCATTACCTCAGACTCAGTCTCTGACTTTTGCATAGAAGTAGATTTATACATGTTTTACATTTCTTTCTATGGACTTATATAATATATTATTAAACCGGTTCAGTAGAGTCCATATATATGTCCAGTAGAGTCAATATATTTCGAAGTAAATAAGGCTACGTGTGTTGAAATGTATATCGAATTAACAGCGATAAATTCGGTGACATGCGGGCTGACGTATTGTCTTCCCACTACGCATTGCGCAGCATGACCTGTAGCACGACTTAAACATAGACTGGTACGCTGCAGTTCGCTGCAAGTCTCTGATGTCTATGGAGCTTGTGACAATGGGCTTGGAAACATTCTAGGCCTTTTTCACATTTTGACATGGATTCTTTGCTACACTCAAGATAGATGAAATGAGTTCTATTTGTATTTTCATTTTCACAATAAAGTGCACACGAAATTCAACGAACTACAAGCTTGTGATCTTCTATTTACCTACCCATATATCGGATAACACAAAAAGTTTGCTTCGAACTGTTCGATTTACCAAACTTAACCACTTTTCGAGCCGATCGACATAAGTAGTAGCAATTTATATTGAGCAGTGATCGCCGTCTCGGTGTAAGTAGTCCGCTTTGCGCGACGGGATCGTTTCACTCACAAAAAGGCGCCGAAACGTCTAGCTACATTGGGGCCCCAAGTATACTTTGTATTTCACATTACATTTCCAATTTCAAACTGCTAAGGCCGATATACATACACTTATTATCTATCGCGCAAATAATGCACACTGGCAATACATAATGGTCTATATATTTGTCCTCCTTGAAAGCGCCGAACAATGGTTTCATGCACATATATATTTCAACGCCAAATCAATATTCCTCTGCAGGCCCAGCAGACTCTTACTTCTTCGGGAGGTGGCATTCACGCGCACTTTTAGCCAGCCAACTTGCCTCAGGTATCGCACGGATAAACGGTGTCGCTGCAACGGTGATAGCTACTTCGTGCAGGCATAACACACCTTGTATATGGCATAAGCGATGACAAAGGTACCGCCACCGGTGACCAGCTTTGACTGCAGAACAGACTCTGCCAATGCAAGCTTTGCCATGATGCCAACAACGTCTAGACCACTGAAATGGTAAACAGGTTTATTTGATTATCATCTATAATGTACAGATATGTAGTTAGGGAGACAAACAAGTGTGCTGCGGAGCGACAGCGCTCATCTAACGTCTTACTGCGGTGACTCGGTGCTGTGGAGTGGTGGGATTCTAGTAAACCCTGTTAGTCCCAAATGTGTTCACATACATGCCGAAACAGTTGGAAGGCACAGGGATGGTATCAGGAACCTTCTCGAAGGAATGTTGTTGGGATCGTTATGAAAGTTGTCACGAGATGGCGACATAGCTTTAAGTGTCTTAAGATTAAAGATTGGAAGCTCCCATCGGTACGTAGTAGCAACAACTATTTGCAAGACAGAATAGGTAAGCACTCATCCATTTACCTACGCAAGCCTACAGCTGAAATAGAGAGCTGCCACCTGTAACTAATTAACACAGGAAAAACTACACAGTACTATCACCACCACATGCCTGGCAGTGGCCACTGGCAGTGGCATAAGTTGCATGTAGCACACTGACCAGTAACAAAATGCCATAGAAATTATACGATTTAAAGAGCATAAACCTTCAACCAAAGTTAGCTTTTGAAATTTCACTGTGACATTGTAGCCTCATACATCCAGGCATGTATAGATTCTAATTTCTTACTAGCAACCCGGCAGTTAAATTCTTTCTAACAGTAAACAAATCCATGTTTAACTCTCCTCTTGAGGGTCCGAAGGTTAATCAGACACTTACTCTTCGCATGTCAGCGGAAAGTACATTTCATGGTCCTTTCAATAAAGCTATAAAAATCGGTATGGTCTCACCGCCTAAAACAAGAAAGCTTTTTCAATCACTCCGTGGTCCGTCAGACGCATGTCTCAGAAAATGTCTTAAAATCTGCCGCTGTGACCTCCAATTTCGGCACAGTGATGGCTTCTTTTCCTACCATGATGCTATACACCGACTATCACGAGCTAGGTCGAGGCCGTTTTTAGATTTGTGACCACAATTCTGCATTTCCTCCCTATTACCTTAAGTTGGAATGTTCCCTCTTCTTTTTTACACTGTCCATGGTTCATACAGGACTGAAATTTTTTCCAAGGACTTTTCAAGGACTTTTCAAGAACATTTTATCGGAAATTCCAGGACATTTTATCAGACATTTATCGGAAATTCATACACAGAACAAAACATACCTGGATTAATTTAATAACCCATTCTTAATCACTTGCATGTCACCTCTAAAACTTACCTGGGATCACATTAATAAACCCTTCTAAATACTGTCACTTCTACAACATACCTTGATTTATACTGACTGATTTACTGACTTACTGTAATTTGTGATTCATCATTAACTGTCTAATCGTGTCTATAGCTTTTTAAGCTCATTTAAATTTTAATGCCAATTTTTATAGAGCTTTGCACATTATTGATGGTACAAAATTTATTTTTATTACAGGCAAGGATTCTTTCTAAAAATTCAAGGACATTTTCATGAAAATCAAGGACATTTTCATTAATTCAAGCATTTTCAAGCACAAAATCAACATTTACTAAACTTCAATGTACTTTTTTCAAGGACTCCTCTCAAATTCAAGAACTTTTCAAGGACTGTGCGAACCATGATCCTCTTAACCTTTGACCTTTGACCCCCAGCTTCGACATCCCAACTCGTTTTCGGATTACCCCCCACGTCCCAAATATCGTGACCGTACGTCGAGCTGTTTAGATTTGTGCCCAACTGTTGACGCACGGACGGCCGGACGCACGAACGCACGGACAATCATGCGATTCTACAAGCTGCATCTGACTATGTCAGATGAGCTAAAAATGAAGTACACATTTTCATTTCAGAGTTATACCCAGTAGTTGCATAAGGTATGATGTTTATGGCCAGATGAGGGAGGGCCTGGGAGGTGGTTGTACTAACTGGAATCAATTATGCATGTCATAGGTGGCCACAATACTCAAGTAACCCCGATCAGTTTGGAGACATACGTCAAACTGTAAAAACAGCGCGTCTGCGATGGGATTGTCAAATGTATACAGCTGGAAATTAAGATGTGTGAATTAGGCAATTAACGTGTCGAAGGATTTATGGGACGTCACAAATTAGGTTTAGCTTTGAAGGCATGACGGATCCTGGCATGCATTAAGGCCTTAAGGTCCTGGGGAGAAACCTGTAATTATTATAATAAAGTGACTCATATACAGCATTTCCCCTGGCCAAAAATGTCCGTGAGGTGGTAAAAAAAAAATTTGATGTGTTTGCGCGTTTCGAGGTCCTAGCAAAGCGAGCACTGCAGGCAACGTATTAGCCAGCGAGCTGTTCAGCCGTTATTTGCACGGTCAGTTTTGAAACTGCACGGCCAATATTGTGTAGCTCACAGCCTAAAAGATTGATCTAAAGCGGTGAACATTTGTAAAATTGCACTCCCAAATAATTTTGCTGCATCCTTCCTCATAATACTCATTCCTGGCTAATACCCTGACTGCAAGTTCAACATTTTTGAAAAAAATGGTGCAATTTGGTGCATTCTATGATATTCTAAAGTCTGAACAGCACATTGTATAAGACTCTTTAATTTTTCTCTAGATATTTCGTCAGCGAGGCGGTGTTTTGGACAAATTTCCGTGTGGCGGCTGAGAATTTGAGCGAGGCGGCCCTCCTCGCTCATGTCAATGCAGGGGAAACACTGCATATATATCAGAGGACCTAGCTATGCCATTTGAAAATATAAATGTGTGCAGACAGCAGTAGTTATAAAAACACATGATTGAAAATCATTCTCAGGACTGTAAACCATACTAGTGAAGCAGAGTGAATTTTCTATTGCCATGCTACATACACACTCCGAGATGTAGGCTATTAACTCACTAAGTAAATGCCAGGATACATGCCTGAGGGTAAACTGTACGTGCACAGTGACAGTGCAGTTTTAGAAAGTTCATTCCAGAACTTTCAATTCATACACAGGAGCATGTAATTACAGGGACTGAGTATGGAAAAGAAGTAGATAGAAATGTCTAATGACAGAACTTACTTTTGGAAAAATTGTGCAATTTGGTGCATTCTAAGCTATTTTGATGCATTATAAGCACTGTTCTATGGAAGAACAGTGATTTTTGTCAGCGAGGCGGTTTTGGACAAATTTCTGTGTGGCGGCTGAGAATTTAAGCGAGGCTGCCCGCCTCGCTCATGTCAATGCAGGGGAAACACTGCTTGGGCTCAGGGATAGAGAAGATGTCCAGTCCTATCTTATCAACTAACATCATCCTATCCAATCACCGTACTGGACATCATCTCTATCCTTTTTCAGGGATAGATAAGATGTCCAGTCCTATCTTATCAACTAACATCATCCTATCCAATCACCGTACTGGGCATCATCTCTATCCTTGAACCCACTGCTTGTGCACAATTTCATTAAATTTATGCATCAAACTCAAAAGAAATTGATATGATTTTCAAATAGAAGTGGGAACCTGGAAACAGTTGACGTTGTACCAAAACCATAGCACATCACAATATTTAAACTTTAAAAACAGTAGTTTTCCATTATGATTATCATCACAATCCAAAATTTAGCGTAATATTTTAATAAATGTTAGTATTATCATTAGGTGAGCATTAAGGGCCTATATATGTGCTATGGCAAGATAAAGTAATTTATATTAGAGGGAAAACAACGGAAGTCATAATTAAATCTGGATACCATTTTACGACAGAGAAAATTTCGCCTCACATACAGAGAGAATAAGGGCCTCACCTGGATATCGCGAGGTATGTGAGACCCAACCAAGCTAGGCACTGGGTAACGTGAAACACAAGCACAGTCGCTCCGTAATCCTTAACCGCCTGCTGTAGCTTCTGCTGGCCTGTCAGCTGTTTGCCGTCCCCTTCCGACTTACTTGCGACACCGGCTGCTCCTTGCTTGCTGTACTCCAGCTCCATTTGGCGAATAATACGATCCTGCTCTTCAAAAATCTCCTCCAGCGTCTTTCGACCAGACTGCACGGCCTGAATCTGCTCATCACAGTTTGGTAGATGGTATTTGATGCAGTTCTCCTTCCAGATCTTATAGCAACAGTCATCGTCCATGCCTTGCACACCCTGGAGACTGACCCGATTAAGTCCTCCTCCACCTCCTCCTGCCACTCCACTGCTGCCAATTCCTCCGGATTTGTCACCAGGCGATGATGTCAAATACCTTCTTTCTCTCAGCGGCCAGCTTTTGACCTGCAGTTTGGAAGCCATTGCCGCAAGGGTGGAGAAATCTTTTTTGCCGTTCTTGTACGGGTTCGTTGCCGTGTGCCTGTTGCTGTTGAAATACTTGGAGGTCTGGGATGCCATTCCTCCTGGCATGTTCAGGTGGGTCGGTGTAGTATTGTAGGGTTCAGGAACATTGCTCTGCATGCAGCTACTGAGATTAAGAGGACTGTGAGCATCACAGATTGTATCCTCGTGGGTATGAGAGCATACGTCAGTGGACGGTCCCTGAGTATCTTGTAGTGGGTTACCAAAAGAAGGCATGCCACTGCCATTACCATTCACATTTTTGTTGAACTCTGTAATCTCACTTGCTTTCACTTGGACTACGGACGACCTGTGTTCTGTAAACTCGTGATCACGTCCCTGATAACCCGCCAAGATACTCGCAGCATCTTCTCGCCTGTTGTCGCTTGACATGCGGTAAATTCGTACATATGGCGGTATGCTAAACAATCGTACGCGACTCGACGCGCTACGACCATGATACAAGGCGATAAATGCCATTTTCATGCGGGAAGTTCCGTTTGCCGTTTATTTTTGTGTGCTAGGTTATTCACTTATTGCACGAAAATATATCATTATCTTTTACAATACAATACACGCTGGGTTTCCTTACTCACGTGCCACGTACTCGCTATTCTTTGCACAGTGCAAAGTTCAAAATGCGCCGTAGTACTCCAGTTTTATGTGGAAAAGATGGGCGATGAACTCCAAATTCAACTCGATTGATGTGGTTATTTTTGTTTATGCTCGCGCGTATCTCACGTGCACAGCACGTGATAAATGTGCTGCCACCTCGCGGGGTAATAAATGGGGTGGGCAAGAACCAGTGCAAGAACATGAAGTACAGTGGGTTTTAGCTCCACTATAGAACGTGTGTTGAAATGTATATCGAATTAACAGCGGTAAATTCGGTGACATGCGGGCTGACATATTGTCTTCCCACTACGCATTGCGCAGCACGACCCTGTAGCAGTACGTGCACTGACGTAAACATAGACTGGTACGCTGCAGTTCGCTGCAAGTCTCTGATGTCTATGGAGCTTGTGACAAGGGCTTGGAAACATTCTAGGCCTATTTTCACATTTGACATGGATTCTTCTGCTCACTCAAGATAGATGAAATAGTTCTATTTGTATTTTCATTTTCACAATAAGTGCACGAAATTCAACGAACTACAGCTTGTGATCTTCTATTTACCTACCATATATCGGATAAACACAAAAGTTTGCTTCGAACTGTTCGATTACCAAACCTAACCACTTTTCGAGCGATCGACATAAGTAGTAGAATTTGTATTGAGCAGTGATCGCCGTCTCGGTGTAAGTAGTCCGCTTTGCGGACGGGCATCGTTTCACTCACAAAAAGGCGCGAACGTCTAGCTACATTGGGGCCCAAGTATACTTTGTATTTCACATTACATTCCAATTTCAAACTGCTAAGGCCGATATACATACACTTATTATCTATCGCAAAATATGCACACTGGCAAATACATAATGATCTATATATTTGTCCTCCTGAAAGCCCCAAACAATGGTTTCATGCACATATATATTTCAACCCAAATCAATATTCCTCTGCAGGCCCAGCAGACTTCTTACTTCTTGGGGGTGGCATTCACGCGCACTTTTAGCCAGCCAACTTGCCTCAGGTATCGCACGATAAACGGTGTCGCTGCAACGGTGATAGCTACTCGTGCAGGCATAAACACCTTGTATATGGCATAAGCGATGACAAAGGTACCGCCACCGGTGACCAGCTTTGACTGCAGAACAGACTCTCCAATGCCAAGCTTTGCCATGATGCCAACAACGTCTAGACCACTGAAATGGTAAACAGTGTATTGTGATTATCATCTATAATGTACAGATAATGTAGTTAGGGAGACAAACAAGTGCTGCGGAGCGACAGCGCTCATCTAACGTCTACTGCGGTGACTCTGTGGTGGAGTGGTGGG
>NW_014577082.1:324850-334149 GCF_000485595.1 Priapulus caudatus
TACACTGATCTCTACTATACTAACAGTTAGTATAGTAGAGATCAGTGTATAGCCCGCGTATATAGTACTAGAGCTGAGCCCTAAACCTAACCATATCAGATAGTTACCAGGGTACGTTCCGGCAGTACCCTGGGGGACATAGACCCTATGAGCAGTACGCGATGCAAGTGGGTGTATGAGGAGAAAAGCTTTGAAAGTTGAAACTAAAATACAGGGTTGCGAGCGTAGTTGCGAGCGTCCCTCCCTTATGTAAGGAGAGAGACGTGAAAAAAGAGAACGAGAAAGATATGGAGAGTAAAAGGAGGGACGCAGGGAGGGAAGAAAGATATGGATATATTGAGAAAAAAGCGCTATGGATAGGAACAATTAAGAGCTAATAATACCCATTATTATAGCTCATGATAGGTATTGTTGCTTATAGGGTCTATATGTCCCCCAGGGTACTGCTGGAACGTACCCTGGGTACGGTCCGGTATACCAGCACGTACCCTGGTAACTATCTAGCTGATATGGTTAGGGTTAGGGTTAGGGTTAGATTTAGGGTTAGGGAGTAGGCGTAGGCGACTCCCGAGACTCGTTAGTGGAGTAGGCGAGGTACGGCCCGGCATATTAGATAGTAGTATTTAATACCAGGGTACGTTCCGGTATACCGGACCGTACCCAGGGTACGTTCCGGCAGTACCCTGGGGGACATAGATTCAGACCCTATCAGCGGTATTGTTAGCTCTTGATAGGAAGGAGAGATATATGCAGAGAGAGGGAGAATGATATAGAGAGGGAGCTCAAGGAGGAGAGGTGGTAGTAGGGAAATGTAGGGCTATTGTGTAAGGGGGGGGAGATACAGATGGAAGGGGTAAGAGGGAAAGGGGCGAGATGGTATATAAGAAGGGGAAGGGGAGAGAGGGGGAATGGGGGAGAGGGGTAAGAGGGGAGAGAAAATGGGAAAGGGGAGAGAGGAGGAGGAGGGTGAGAAAAGGGGCAAGGGGAGAGAGGAGCAGGAGGGTGAGAAAAAAGGCAAGGGGAGAGAGGAACAGGAGGGTGAGAAAAGGGGCAAGGGGAGAGAGGAGCAGGAGGGCGAGAAAATAGGCAAGGGGAGAGAGGAGCAGGAGGGTGAGAAAAGGGGCAAGGGGAGAGAAGAAGAGAAGGAGGGTTAGAAAAGGGCAAGGGGATAGACCGAGAGAGGAGGGAAGCAGCGGGAAAAGTGAGAGTGGGAGAGTAGGAATGGAATATAGGGAATAATACAATTAAAAATCGGAATTGTGTGTACCAATAAAAACATCAAATTTATTTTTGCAAAGATTTCCATTCCACTCGGGTAGCATTTCAACAGGGCATAGTAAATTTTAATTGAAAATCCCAACCAACCTCTATCACAGGTACAACTATAGACAGTCGAATAGTACACACTTGAGTTAAATCATTCCACTCTCACCAAAGAATAGGCATATCTTGCCCACAGCATATGGTTAACATAGCTAGCTCTCTACAATGTGAAATGGGTACACACAGCTTCATATAGATAAATCAGTCATCTAATGAAGATGAAAATGTGCAAGAACCCAATGAAAGCAATCGTGTTGTCAGCCTGTGATGGTGTTCCCCATTACATGGAGATTGCCTGCTAACAAAACGATATTCCAATTGTTAGAGATGATATCAAAAAGTTGCCACACGCATGCGTCGAGTATTTATAATAATTAAAAGACTGCCATGCCCTAGCTCTATCCGTGAAGCCCGTGCTGAACCCTGCTCCACAACAGGAACGAAAGGCTACATGGGTAGACCTACAGCCATTGCAGCACCACCCATGAAAACCTGCGCTGCTTATAATTCTTGTTATTAAAATGTCTCAAGACTGCATTCGCATAAAGCAAAATTAGATATGGTAATCATTCTAATACATACGAGGATATAAATTACATAGAGATATATGGAATAAAAAACAGAATTGCATGGAGAAGCCATCCTTTTTCATTATACAATCTCAGTAATAGAACAAAGCAAAATTTTAAATATCATTGAAAATACTTTTAAAAAACATAGTACTCACGATTTTGGTTTAGGTCTGCATGCTTCTAAATTGAGTATTGAACATTAGCTTAATAACGCTGATAGGGTCTATGTCCCCCAGGGTACTGCCGGAACGTACCCTGGGTACGGTCCGGTATACCGAACGTACCCTGGTAACTATCTAGCTGATATGGTTAGGGTTAGGGTTATGTGTTAGGGTTACGGTTAGGGTTGAGTCAGGTTAGGGTTGAGGTTAGGGAGTAGGCGTAGGCGATCCCTAGACTCGTTAGTGGAGTGGCGAGGTACGGTCCAGCATATTAGATAGTAGTATTTAGTACCAGGGTACGTTCGGTGTACCGGACCGTACCCAGGGTACGCTCCAGCAGTATCCTGGGGGACATAGACCCTATCAGCCTTAATAACACACCGACTACATTTCTACGTACAAACTGCAACGTGTGTATGAGTCAAATGACACATACACATGAGTTTTAACCTGCATGAAGTGTTGGAATTTCCCGAACCCTTTCTTTCGTTAGTAGAAATGCAGTTAGCATGTGACATTTGGATATGCATACAAGTAATAATTTAGTAGGATCATGGCAACTTTACATGGCCTGGGTGAAATTCTTATTGACTATTCATAGTTTCACACATCATGACAGGTCACAAACAAACCTTAATTGCTAGTCACCATTAACAGATAGTAAGCAGCTTAAACCATACTGGCGCTCATAGGGTCTATGTCCCCCAGGGTACTGCCGGAACGTACCCTGGTAACTATTTGATATGGTTAGAGTTAGGGTTAGTGTTAGGGGTAGCGTTAGGGAGTAGGCGTAGGCGACTCTCTAGACTCGTTAGTGTAGTAGGAGAGGTGCGGTCCGGCATATTAGATAGTACCAGGGTACGTTCCGGCAGTACCCTGGGGGACATAGACCCTCTCAGCTATACTGGCACTAACCATAAGAGTCTATACTGTTTGGGGGTGCAGTTGCAGCATACCATTTTATGTTTTGAAATTAATAAAAACTCGCATTTTTACATTTGCTCACTACATTCGTTTAGCATTCGGCTTTATCATCTTTTTGCTGTGGGCAAGTTATGGGTATACACGACATCATTTCTGCAATAGGTATGCAGGCAATGTACAAGTAACACCTGTATAGATAGCTAGTCTAATAACCATAATTAATACCTAACTTTTGCTGTAACAAACTCGTTCTATTTACAATATGAATGGAAGAGAATGCAATATTTCATATGAAAAAGTTATATATGTTATACATAGTTTTCCTAAAATTGGAGCAATCGTATAATAAGATCATTTTATATGACTGAGAATTGATGGATGACCTAAGGGCCAGAGGTCTCAGCAAATGAAAATCAGGGAAAACTTCAAAAACAAAAATCATTAAATGAGGGAAAAAAAATATAACACAAGTTCTATTAACTGCAGGTTAATAGAGGTCTCCACAATTAATCTTCACCCAGTGTGATGACTTCATAAAGCCTTCATATGACCACAAGCCAAAAACATTTACTGTTCAAGTAACAGGTTATAGTAAGCTTTCATTTTTCTCCAGAAATCATAGTTCAAGCCAAAAATATCATGCGCAGAGTTGACAGTGAAAACTTCGGGTTTGTGAATGCCAAGGTTCCTCCTATCAGCTGTAATGTACACTCACACTTTCTTCCATGAAATAAAAAAGAATGCCGTTTACTGGCTACAACTTTGCGCTGCTACATACTGATTGCAGTATCCTTCACAAATGATAGCTCAGTACCTCATATTGACAGCTGTGCATCATAAAGTATACAAGCAAATACACACCAAGCAGAAGAGCGTAAGCATGACCGGCAACAAAACGACCCCAATTCAGTAACAGTATTTTCATGCTCAACTAGTCCTAAAAGCAATTTATTGTTCTTTCTGTACAACACTTTTCGCTTATGCTCAAGTGCCTGTAAAAGCATCACTGCACTCTATAAAAGGCATATATTGATTGATACACACTTGCTATGTGATTCAACCAATAGTGTCCTGAAATTTTGAGCCAACTTGCCTTGTACTGTAATGCATCAATGTCAATAACTAAGATAGGAACGTTGATTGAATAATTTTATCGGATCTCTATAGTTCACAAGCTAATAAAGTTAATTTCAGTTAGATGAGGAAGTCTATCGGAGAAATGGACAAAAATTTCGTCAGTGTAAGTATTTATAACTTATTTTGGATCTAACTGAAATTAACTTTATTAGCATAAAATAAAAACCTGCAGGTGTAAAGACAATTAACCTTAAACAATAAATCAGGCAAGAGTAACACAATGACCTCAGAACAAAAAAAAGTTTATAATCGAATTGATCCAAGAAAACCTACCAAATTGAAAGGAAACATCTCCAACGATTCACAGAGAAATTATTAACAGTTATACGTTTGTGCTGTGAACATAAATGAAAAGTTATAACATCTATGTACTAATATTTACCTTTCCCATAGATTGCATTAACTAACACTACAGGTTACATGCAAAATATGGTACTGGAAAAAAGGTTTGCAAAACTAAGATGATACAGACAAGAAATTAGGCGAGTAGGAAAACTGTGAAAAAATTAGCACTGAGTTATGGTCGTTTTATTGGTTATTTTTATGCTTTCGCTACTTCTGCTTAATCTATTTTTGATTATATGCCACCCAACTACAGCAGTTTACCTTATTTTTCACAAATGCATTTTAATCGCAGGCAATTTCCTAAACACTGATTGCAGTGTATAATTAGCAAAACACTCAGATTGTTTTTGCAACAGAGCTCAATCAATCTCAGGTGCTCTTAATACCATCCCATCCTGGCTTTATCAATCTGAATGACAAGTGTAACTAGGACCAATTAAATGGTATTCTAAATATTTTCAATGCTATACCAAAAAAAAACAATTACAGGGAAATATTATATGCTATCTGCTGGAAGATCCATACAAGTGAAGAGTGCTATTGCACAATAGGCTAATAGGGGTTGTTATGCCTTGCATGAATTTAGAAACTGAATTTAATTTTTTACAAGTATTTTTTCAAGAGATAATTCATCCCACAAACGCAGAGAAAGCAGGTGATAACTATCACATGACAACAAGCCTAGTAAATAACACATTTACCACCGTAAGAGAAACAGCTGTGTTCAACTGAAGATAGTTTCCGTTGCTCTCGCTAGGTCCCAGTCGCATGATGATAAGGCTACACGTGCTCGATGCTGCAGGAAATGTAATGGCAATATAATTATGCATGTAAATATGACTAATCTTTATCATTGTCTCATACAATTAATCGATACTGCCCCCACCCCAAAAACAGCCCTCCACAAAGCACGTTGTAGAAACAATGGTACAGTACGACTGGTCTACAGTGATAATATATAGACTGATGCTATGCTTCTTCTATTATAATTACGACAGATTTATGTTAGAATTAGGTAGTTACACAGAGTCTAAGCTTTGTGAGTGGTCATATCATTCACTGAATAGGTAACACTTAATATTATTTAACTTGTACATTAAAATAAGGGCAAACTGAACCCGCAAGTTTAATGCTACACATTTATAAAACTATATTTCATTTATAATGATTGAATATTATCGGGCTGATTAATAGTGTACAGTAATATATAGTTGAAAAATATATTATAAAAGGACTGCTTCGCACAAGGATTATAGTTTACTAATGAATCATATTCAATTGATTATGTTGGAGCAAGAGGAAGTATCTCTCTGCTGGTTCAGAGAAATATACTTAAATCTGGGATACACACATAGGTCATGCGACCAAACTTATTTATGAATTGATTATCTCGATGCATATCAGGCCAAATTTTATGCAAACTATATAGCCAGACTGGTTGGTCTCGACCAGCAGCAATCACACTGTAATTGGAGTTATGGCACACGTAAACATACTCACTTCATCTACTCCCATATCCGCTAACTGCTTAAGTTTAGAATCCAATTCTGGTGTTCTATTTGGAGCTGCAAACAAAACAGGAAAATTCTGACTAATATATATGAAAACAAATACATACTATTAAAAATTTCATAAATAATTTGTGTTATAATTTTATATTAGTTTTTTGTTTGCATTAGCTATCACAGCCATTGAATTCTATTTATGTTGTAAATAGCAATGTTGTTAAATTTTGTTGCATCAGTATCGCCTCCTGACACATCTTGCTTGACATGAAACTTGAATAATCTAAAACAAAATTAATACATAATTACCTCCTGCATATTTATAGCTCCAATGTTTTGCAGTTTTTACGTATATCTCGTAATTTTCCTTAAATTGCCTAGCGACTACTGCATCTTGTGGATCATCCGGCTCTGCTGCTGCTAGCAGAGCTTGTAGTGATAACAAAACTGTGCGTAAAGTCATTGCAGCTGCCCTGTACATGAAATAGAATTGCACACATCACCTGAAGGTTACTTATGTCACACAGCAGAGTCATTAATCTTGCAAAACAAAATAAATTCACCTAACATGACTCGATATATGATTTTTCAAATAGCCACACAATTCCACAATCCACTGTCATATGCACGTGCAGACAGAATTCACAAATTCATGAATTCGTTTTCGATGGGCACGTTTTAATGCTATAATAAAATGCACATATAAGATCTCTTTGTTTTGCAATACTAATCTCTTGTTAATTGCAAGACATTTAACATGACAACCAGAAACCCAAAGCTACAAAAGAGGTATCAACAGGTTCAAAAGATAATATCATAGCAAGAGCAGTCTCACTGTGTTTTGCAATTAAGACTGCTATATACAGTACCAGATGTGTGTCATTTCTTCTCCAGTATTAGACTACTGCTAGTGTGTGTTTTTTTAAATTGAATTATACAAGATCAAGCATTACACCTTACATCTTCTTACCACTGATCCCGAAGAATATCAAGGCAAATAGCACCAGTGACCGAACTAATGTTTGGATGCCAGATTTTTGTCTGAAATCTGACCTGAAAAAAACAACCATTAATGTAACCAATAAATGCTTCACTTTTGTTGCTATTTTGATGGCATGACCAAGTTAGTACCATATACATCAATAATTGCTTACATTATCATAAGAACCCATCAAAATATTTATAACCTTCTTCATTACATGACACTGAAGAATTATTATTTGGTTTTTTTCCACATACTGTGTATGCACTACAGTCTAAAAACTTAATGTGTAATAACTATGCAAGTTAGATTATCACAAACTTCACATCATTCCAGCTGAATTAATTAGATATTTCTATGCTGATTGTACTGCCAGGCTACAGCACTGTGTCAACTAAAATATGCCTCACTGACAACATTACGCTTTGTGCATTATTCCATGATGCAAGAGCTTCTACACGTCATACAATAATTATAGTTTAACATGCCGGTAAAATGTTCTATCACAGTATCTGTGCGACCAGTGTATCTCACACTCATGATAACAATTAAACTTATCTATAACATCTTTATCACTTACATGGGACAACCTAGTTTCAGGACAGTGACAGAACTAGACCTAGCTCATGATCTCACAATAGTGACAAATTTTTAGTGACATTTTATTAGCTCACCTTGGGAGGATTAAATGGATACGTCTCTGGAATTTTAATCTCTAATATAAACGTTCCACTTTCATATGGTGTATCTGGTGGTCCAGCAATTTCTCCTCTTAGTTCTGTGAAATTGTTATCCACTAATTCCACTTTTATAGCACATTTTGCTGCCTTGAGAAATAAAACAAGTTAAAATGTAAATTGCAATAATGTTTTCGAGGTAGGCATTTTTTAATATTGGATTACTATTTGAACACTATAAATAATGAATTATAAAAGCAAGTTACTTTTTTAGAGGGGATCACTCAAAATGGATAGGATGCCAAATGGCAAATCTCCTGCTCCAGAAATTGATGATTTCTTTGAATAGTTTTTAATTCTACACGTATGTATCGTGGTTGTCTGAAGGCTGAATGGCAGATTGTGGCAAAAGTTTTCCATTTATACGTATAAAAATAGAGAAGCATGCAATCCGACCAATCGATGAATCATGTGTCTGTCATTCATGATTCACGTTCACGTTGTACAGTCGCACAGTCTCAGTCAATGCGAATCGCGATCACGGATCAGCCTACCTCTTCACTTTTAACAACTTCCTTAAACTCCCGCTTTATTCTTGCTACCGCTATATTTGCCATTATAGTACTGGAAATTTATAGTATGTTAAAAACAGTTCTTTGTTGTTTTTGCTGAAACACAAAATTGCTCAGAACTGCATGTTCCGAACTTTTGTTGACATTATGGATACCGGAAATACAGGTGCGAAGTGCCGGATATGCACGCGAATATTCACTTTGATTCAACGTTTTCAAAAAACCTTAAAAAAAGATATAATTAAACAAAAAATAGTACTGTGGTGTTAATTATATACATGATCTATATACGTGCTAGTATTAACGTAAAATATTCAATAATGGAGCGAGTTATGACCGACGACCGCGTTTTTATAACCCCACCTTGGAACCGGAAATGACTGAGGAAATGCAGACACACGAAGAAAATAAACCTGTATAGTGTATAATTTTTCAGTTTTGTACAAATTACAAGGTAGAGAATAATCAGACATGTTTGTTTAGTATGAGTTAAACGAATCGGGTTTCAAATTGGAGAGAGCAACAATAGGTAAAGTAACCAAATACTTACGGAAATAGGTACTGATATTCATAATCATAGCTCCAAGAAACGGTAGGCCTTAGGCTAGGGTTAGAATAGTTAGAGAATCCGTCGCACAGCCTGGTCGGGCTAGGGTACCGGTATTCATTGCTGCTTGCACTTGTCAAGTTGTACTTGTAGCAGTACTGTAGTTGTAACACTAACAGTACTCTAGTAACACAGTAACACTAACTCAGTAACTGTAACCACAGACACTTGGAACGTCTCAATAAAATAAAAAAATGTAAACACGAAATGTATTTTACTATTTACTATCAAAGTCTTAATATGTCTCTACTCTATTTCGCCTATTATTGCCGATAACTTGCTGTAAATGCTGTTCAAATGCTCATCTGCAACACACAAGTACACCGCACGCCCGCCCTGTGCACAAACAACATGAATAAGAGACTAGGTAGGAAAGCATGATCGCTAAATTCGCTTGACGCTCGCTTCATTTCACACCTTCATCACAGCACGAATACACATCCAACAGCTTCCATCTTGGCATCTATGTCTAGCTAAATGTTCACTTGTTCGAA
>NW_014577082.1:337313-344813 GCF_000485595.1 Priapulus caudatus
GTAAAGAGGACGAGATGTCTGTTTATACACGAGTAATGGCGGCCCATTGCATGCCGGGATGAGCTGCTGCCGACTTCCGAGCCTCTGTTTCGAGGCCCGCCAAGCCAAGCATAATGCGCGCGGGCATGACGTCACACACACACACGACTACAGTGATCAATCAAAAGTAGCGCCGTTAGTGATTTTCGGATGATACGTCCTCTTTACACTCTCTTTACATTTTCACGAAGAGAACATTTCCTGCAGGATTTCACGAGATATCTCTGGCGGGAGTAGGTAAGAACAAAGCAGGGACTGACATTAATTTTTCAACCCACTTGCCCATTTGGGCAAGTTGGGTTGAATTTTCACTTGCCCGAATGTCAATCTCACTTGCCCGAAAATTCGATATTGTATTATGTGTAGTTTAACCCATTTTCTCTTCTGTTCATATTTTTTACCTTGAGGCCAAACTTGAAAAGCATCACCTGCTAGGCCATCATTGACAACCACTTGACTAAGTGACATGCTCTGATTCATGCGCGCGTGCCTGTACGCGTGCCTGGGTGTGCGTGCGTGTGTGCCTGCGTGCGTGCTTGCGTGTGCCTGCGTGCGTGCCTATGTGTGTGTGTGTGTGTGTGTGTGTGTGTGCGTGCGTGCGTGCGTGCGTGCGTGCGTGCGTGCGTGCGTGTGTGTGTGTGCGTGTGTGCGGGTGTGCCTACGGGCGTGCCTATGTAGATCCGTAGGACCAACGACCCGTAGGATTATAGAACGGTAATCCATGGAAAATCGTAATGAAATTCACACGTTTATTTTTGCGTGCCGGCACACGCGTGTGTCATTCCCGATTGTAGCTTTTTCCTCAATTCCAGGAAAGAGTTTTGCTGTCGCTCTCTCATTGTCCAGCAATCATGCCCACCCCCTACATTTTAGTAGTGATTAGTACCATGCTGAAACAATCGTGCCCCTCCCCCCCAATCAATGCAGCCCCTGCCAGCAGCCAGCGTCGATGTGCATAGCTATACACGCGTGCCTCGCGGGCCGCTTTCTCAAACCCCCTGAGCAGCATCCAGGCCCCTTACGCAGGCCCTGGACCCCGGCCGCAAGAGACTTCGCGCTTCGCACTCGTGGGTCACATTGTACTATAAACAATCGATCCTCGCTCGTAGACAGACTGACACTCCACTATTTGCGCTAGCCGTAAAACACTGTTTCACGTGCCTATGTGCTACAGTTGCCCGATCGGGCAAGTTAGACCCACGTTGCACTTGCCCGAACGTCCATTCCACTTGCCCCGGGCAATCGGGCAGTCCTTAATGTCAGGCCCTGCAAAGGCCAGAGTTATAATTCGAACAAGTGAACATTTAGCTAGACATAGATACCAAGATGGAAGCTGTTGGATGTGTATTCGTGCTGTGAAGGTGTGAAATGAAGCGAGCGTCGAGCGAATTTTGCTATCACGCTTTCCTACCTGCTCTCTTACTCATGTTGTTTGTGCACAGGGCGGGCGTGCGGTGTACTTGTGTGTTGCAGATGAGCATTTGAACGGCATTTACAGCAAGTTATCGGCAATAATAGGCGAAATAGAGTAGAGATACATTAAGAATTTGGTAGTATTAAAAATACATTTCGTGTTTACATTTTTTTTTTTGAGACGTTCCAAGTGCTTTTGACTGTAACTTGTAGTTGTAGTTGTAAGTTTAAAGTTACTAATACTACCCAGTAGACAGTACTCATCAACAATGTCAATGTATGTAAATGGTAAGGTTTGTGACTAATGAATTGTCAATAATCTCTTCCCCCTTTTGTTCTGTGGTTGTGCATCTTTACATATGGCCATGGTACTCATATTGTGTCAGTGTTAGGTTTGCTAACATAGCGGCCCTGCAACGATTGTTTATGTTATTAAATTAGGAAATGCATGCACGCTCTCGCTAAACACCAATTTTGTTAACTCGCGAAGATATTTTTTCTTGGTTTGTATAAACTTTTAATATCCGTGTAGCCTGCGATCTAATGAATTTCATCGTTGTCGCAGAGTTCAGCCATGGCGACGGAGAAGGTAACCCTCGCCGATGCCCTGTCCAATGTCGACGTGCTGGATGAGCTCCCACTGCCTGACCAGCAGCCGTGTATCGAGTCGCAGCCGTGCTCCATCGTCTACCACGCAAACTTCGACACAAACTTCGAAGATAGAAACGCATTCGTGACGGGCGTGGCGAAGTACATTGAGGAGGCTACCGTGCACGCCAACCTGGTGGGTGAACGTCAAACACTAACACATTCGAAAATCACCACACGCTGGCACTGGATTCCAGCAGCAGTAGCAAATTCGTGTGCATTTATGATATGATTCATTGCAGCGATTTTCGTGCACGTGTTTATTATGGTTGTAAAAAAAGAAGGTACGTGGGTACGATAATTGTTGGATGTTGGTGCACGTGATTGTGACGATTGTAGGGAATTCAATCTCATTATTATTATGAGCGATATCGATCCTCGTGATAATGATTATTGAGGCAAATAGGAGCAGGACACAATATTTTGACGAGTGTTACTGTGTACTTATAACATGTCAGAGCCTGCAACAAACTATCATTCGATAAGATAAGATTGCCCGTATTATGAATGTTTCGCATGTGCTATTTTTTCCTCCAGCCTGGTGGGTGCATGATTGATGACTTCAGTGTTATATGTCGCAGATGGAAGAAGTGGGTTCCAAATACGCGTGCTAGATATGATTTAAAGGGATACATTACTCTAGGTTCTTCATATATTTTCTGCTAAAATTGGTTTACATTACGCTACAGAAAAAGTTTTATGGTTTAATATTAATTAGAAATATTTTTTATATATTTTAAAACTGACGGCTATATCGTTGCTTACAACGACGGTGGCGCCACTGGCAGTGCATCCACTGAAAAGTTGCGCAAAGCAACATTTCGGCTGCAGGCTACAGACTGAGGGTGTTTCTTATTTATTAATTTAGGGGCAGAATGATTGCAGTATCTTATAAATGACACTTAGTTTCAGTTATAATATGGATGAATTTGTCCTAAAATGAATATCGTTCCATTAAATAGCATTTAGGTATAAATATAATTGCACTTTTGTGATTAGCCCTCGCTCTGTAACGTGCAAAATAAGTTGGCAAATTCGCAACTTTTTCGGGGTGGCAGCATGATTGCAGGTGTCATGTCAGCACCCAAAAATGAAGATTTCGAAATTGAATGTTGTTTTATGACAAACGTGAATGCGTAATTATAGAACTTTGTAGGTATATGCTATTATTTATGAATGTACTATCATAATATACTCTCAAATTCTGGGAGAAAGTATCATCTATTCATCACTATCTATTCTAGCCATCATTTATTCAAACGTTTTCCTAACGTGGGCCTGATGAATGGGACAAATAGACAAATCTCGTCGCTGTGGTGCAGTCCCGACTGCGTATCAATTCAGCTTTCCAAGCAAAATAACTGAATTACTGTTAACGCTGAGATTTACCATGAACCCTTTTATAATTCTTCATGTAGAATGAGTTGCTAGCGGAGGGAGAAGAGCATGCCGTGATGTTATACACATGGAGATGCTGCTCTCGAGCGATACCACAGGTGAGTGGAGTATTATATATACCATATAGGTAAGTGTAAAAATCGCTGCAGTAATTATTAGTGATTGCAAGATTTTTCAGCTTTGAATTAGAATGTACCATGTAACGTGACACCACAGCACGTTTCTCTGTAATTTTCTGGTAGATATGCATAAAAATATAATTGCATAACTATTAAATGCAGATTTTACATTTTAGATATTAGGAGAACTGCCGCTGGAAATTGGAAATTATTTATTTCAGCCAAAATCGAACGAGCAACCAAATAGAAAGGAAATCTATGAGAAGACTGTTGAAGTGTTGGCTCCTGAAGTGAACAAACTAATGAACTTCATGTATTTTCAAGTAAGCAGCATCTTTGCACATCATAGTTATCCAGAAAAAATATATAATGCAAATATTTATTAGGGCAAATAGAAAATAGATTAGAAAGAAGCAAACAACATAAATGTCATTCATGTGACCACTTTTCACGTGTATTAATATATTTCTCACTTCATTGCACAGAGTATTGTCAAATGCTGTGTACCCCGATATCAACAGCGGATAGGGCCTTTCACATGTAATCGACTAAGTTTCGGGTCGGCTACATATTCGTAGCTTATAAAGTAAGGGGTGATGTATCCAGTGGATTTCCCACTGGATGTGAGTTGAGTTGACCTCAAACGCGGCTGTTGCAGAGGAAGGCGATAGAGAGGTTCTGCGGGGAGGTGAGGCGGCTCTGTCATAGCGAGAAGAAGAAGGACTTTGTGTCGGAGGCGTACCTGCTCACGCTCGGCAAGTTCATCAACATGTTCGCCGTGCTCGACGAGCTGAAGAACATGAAGGCGAGCGTCAAGAACGACTACTCCACATACAGAAGGTGCGGAAGATCGCGCGGCGCGCAGCGGTCCAGCGTCTCGCTCTCCCTTGTCTTCTTCTCACCATCTCTCCCTGTTCCTCTTCATCTTCTTCCCATCTTCTTCTCGACCTCTTTTTCCCTCTCCAATGCTTTCCTCCCTTCTTCTTGTTTTTACATTGCCCTATTCCTTTCTCTCTCTCTTTTGCCTCCTTCTATTCAGCTATCTGACGTGGCCTACCTTTCTCCTATCCTATCTCTCCCGTTCCCTCTCCCTCTGTCGTGCTTTCTCCTGTGGCCTCCCTTAGTCATACTCTCTCTTTCTCTCTTCTCCTCCCACTCTCTCCCCTTCCCTCCTATCTCCTTCTCATCCTCTCCTTCTCTCCCCTCTCATTCTCTCTCTCCACCTCTTCCTCGCTCTCTTCCTCATCTTCGCAGGGCTGTCACTTGTCCGAAAGTTGTATTCTCTCTCTCTTTTCCCTTCTTTTGATTTTCTTTAAAATGTCAGGGAAATTTAAAAATTCAATTAGCCCAAAGTTTAGCCCGTGACTGTAGCAGAACATGTTTCTATCACACTACCTAAGACTTGGGTGTTCTATATGTCGCTATTTTTATTGGCCAAACTTTGCCTTTGATATCCTGTAAGTAGAGTGTTTTGTGTTTTGCACAGTAGCGATATATGAGTTACTATTTCAGGGCTGCCCAGTTTCTAAAGGTGATGGCAGATTCACAGGCATTGCAGGAATCCCAAAATCTGTCGATGTTTCTGGCTACACAGAACAAGATCCGGCTGACGCTGAAGGAGAATTTGGAGGGAATACCAGGTGTGTTATTCGATTGCTGTTACCTCACTCAGTGCAGCAACGTGCAATTCTGATAATCCCAGAGATGCTGACATATACTCTATACGCCTTATTTTTTGCGTACAGATATTTTCGCGAATTCAGACTTTGACGGACAATTTCGCGAGTTGTTAATTTCGCGGTCGGTGAATACCCGAATCAGTGAAGAACAGCGTGTTGTTATTTTCGCGGTCGGGGACGCGTTCGCGAAATTCGCGAAAATTAAACCACCGCGAAATATACAGCGTATACAGTAGTTCCCACGATTCCAGCTCTTAAATTACTACTGAACCACAAGGGATAGATAACATCAAACTACATACATTATCCCCACTACCATTTTCTGAATTTGAATGATGAGAGATTGCTGGACACTGGTATTGGTGCATGTAGGCAGTAAATTAAACATGTAACAGTAATATTATCTTACAGTGCCCACTTCGTTGTTTGTTGTTTGCATAAGTACTACATCTGTAATTAATTGACGCATATTTCGCGTTTGGGAAGTTGGCGATGAAAACATCCGGGTGACGGATCTGGTTGAACTGCTTATGCCTTTGTATTGATAATTGTACACCTTAATGTGCATGCTTGCAGGTTATGAAGACTTGCTGTCAGAGGTGGTGTCCATCTGTGTGCAGATGTACGATAGCAAGATGTACATGACTCCTCACGAGAAGCACATGCTGGTGAAGGTTAGTAGTCAAGGCATCGCTCACTCAACACACTGCGAATCAGCATCGTCATAGACGGAGCTGGCACAAAATTCTCGGTCTTCTGTAATTACGGTCTAAGAAACACCTACGCTTTTATTGGTAATAATGCAGTAGATGTTGTTAAATGGGAAAAGCCAAATTCGTGGTGTTTTAGCAATATTTGAATTGCAGCAGGGGTTCAGATAAGTATGTTTATGTGCATGTGTCTGCTTGTTCAATGTACAGAAACTTGTCTTTACATGTATGTATTGTGTAATGTAGGTCATGGGATTTGGGCTTTACCTGATGGACAGCGAAACAAGTAACGTTTACAAGCTAGACCAAAAACGAAAAATTAACATCCAAAGAATGGATAAAATTTTCAAGGTACGTGTGAGATACGGTTACGTTTGGTTTTCATCATTATGTGCTTTCTTATTCGAACTGTAGTGTTGAAATCTCAACAGAAATACTCTCAAACTAAATTCTAATCTAACTGGTAATTATTTTAGAGCAGGAAACAACATAAACAATTAGTTATTCATGGTTTTCTAGTAAAATTGTTTTGTCATGTTAGTCTCAAAGAGAACTTATTGGTATTTTTGGTTCATGTTATACATATGCCACACGGTTGAGTACATTAATTTAATCTTAGCAGGTTAATTTAACCAAGTGACTATATAAATGTATTCATGAAGTAATTTTTTTAGTTATAATAGATTCGTTGGCAGGTGATTAATTGAACCGTGTTGTTCACGAACAGCAATTGGAGGTCGTGCCGTTGTTCGGAGACATGCAGATTGCACCATTCCTCTACATCAAGAACAGCTCTCATTTCGATGCTTCAAGATGGCCGCTGTGCATGATTGCAAATTCTACCAGCGCTCAGTACAATCTGGTCGAGCAGCTCGTGTCGATACGAGAGGAACACATAAAGTTCATTAGCGAACTGGCCAAGCACAGCAATGAGGTGAGTCCCCAACCATGGGCATACACTGATGTCGTTATGACATTCAGTATAATGTCACTTCAGTGATTTAATGTAATGCGTACCCTCTTTGAACTTGAAATCAAAAGCACATGTTACATCATCCACACAACACGAGACATCACAAACAATCGTGTTAGTCAATTACCAGGACATGCCAATAAAATAGTATTAGAAGTTTATATTTATTTCTTGTTAATGACAGATAGTTGATGGGAAATAATACTGAAAGCTGAATTAACATTCTCCTGTAATTTGCATTGGTTAAATCTAGGTGACCACGTCACAAAAGGAAGCAGCTAGAACACAGGCAGAAAATAAGGAGATGTTTGAATTGGCACTGAAGGGGCTGCAGCTTTTGTCCATGTGGAATTGTCAAGTTATGGAGCTGGTACGTACACCTATCTTGGCATCTTGGCAACCTTGTGAGCTGTATGACATAGAGCACAGGTGTCACCTGTTCTTTGCACATCAGGGTGCAAAATTAACGGTCCGAGTCTGGAATCAAATACTCCCTGATTTACTGTCGGACTCCCTCATTT
>NW_014577082.1:346644-355438 GCF_000485595.1 Priapulus caudatus
TGAGGTGTGTGTGGTTGAAGGTGAAGGCGTGTGTGGGTGAGGGTGTGTGTGGTTGAAGGTGAGGGTGTGTGTGGTTGAAGGTGAGGGTGTGTGTGATGAGGGTGTGTGTGTGTGAGGTGTGTGTGGTTGAAGGTGAAGGCGTGTGTGGGTAAGGGTGTGTGTGGTTGAAGGTGAGAAGGTGAGGGTGTGTGTGGGTAAGGGTGTGTGTGGTTGAAGGTGAAGGCGTGTGTGGGTAAGGGTGTGTGTGGTTGAAGGTGAAGGCGTGTGTGGGTAAGGGTGTGTGTGGTTGAAGGTGAAGGCGTGTGTGGGTAAGGGTGTGTGTGGTTGAAGGTGAGGGTGTGTGTGGGTGAGGGTTAGGGTGTGTGTGGGTGAGGGTGTGTGTGGGTGAGAGTGTGTGACTGTGTGTGGGTGAGGTATGTGTGAGGGTGAGGGTGTGTGTGATGAGGGTGTGTGTGGATGAAGGTGAGGGTGTGATTGAAGGTCAGGGTGTGTGTGTGCACGTTGGCGGGGCGGCACAGGCGAGCGATGTGCAAAGTTCGGCGTCGTCGCGGTTGTAGTGTTCGGGGATAAGGATTTTTTCAGCGAATGCTCGGTTTTACGGGTTTTTTCAGCTGTTAAGAAAAACTGCAGGGTCATTGCTGATTTGATGAGAAAATATAAGCTGGGGTGGGGTAACAACACCTTATTATAAATTTGAGGTAAAAATAAAGCTACGTCGCATTTGAATATAAATGTGAATCATTATGAAATCGGACATCCCATCGCACCGTCAGGGAGACGCTTGGTTACTACAGAGTGATAAAGTTTGGAGTGTGCACCTGCAGCACGCAATATTAGTTGTCGCAATTTTTCGTTCAGTTAGGATTTTACCATTTTTTTCTGAGTATTTTTACCCAGTGTCTGATTAAATGACTAGAGCAGTTTAAGTACAGGGGTTCGTGATGTGATCCCACTGAATCTAAATTAAGACGGTGGAAACCTCGGATCCAATCCTTTTTGTCATCATTCGAAACTAACTGTCTTTGACTAGTCTACTAATTTCTGTGAAGATGTAGCATGAAGCCGCGCGCGTGCACGGTGACCTCTGACCTGGTTCTGACGTCACTGTTTCTCTTCAGCATCATCACGTCGGTGAGGGAGACGTGTGCGGATTGGCTCAAAAGCGAGGAGCCGAAAAACGATCCGGCCATGCGTGGCAAGAAGGATCCCGACCAAGGCTTTGAGATCAAAGTTCCGCGCAGGAACGTAGGACCATCCAGCACGCAGGTACGACGCTACAACCACTACTGAGAGTTGAGTTCCCGCATGTGATCTCGTTATGTCGTTCCGAATTGATCTGTGATTCAAGTGTAACATCATCACCTCTATGTGAAACTCAGTGGCACGTCATCAGTACGCGTGAGCGTCTCTCAAACTATTACCTTCACTTTATTATATGCCACAGCAGTGTATTTATCATGCATTCAAACGCAGCTTCTTAAATATACTTTATTTATGTTTGTAAGGCTGACCTAAGTGAAACCCAAAAATTTCCCTTTATAGACAGGCGCCCACTCTATACAGTATACATGCTATAGTCAGTATTACATGCTATAACATGTATAATAGAGGTTGTTTCACGTATATCTGTCACTCAAGAGAAAACCCATACGTGTTCTTCATAGACAGGTGGCCGTTGTATAGACGACGTGTCGCGTATCACTAGTTTGACTGTGGGTTGAAGTGGGTTCGTCATGTTGCGATCGACGGCTTGCAATTTTTCTCACCTCGTGTAGCTGTACATGGTGCGCACCATGCTGGAGTCTCTGATCGCGGACAAGAGCGGTGGTAAGAAGACTCTGCGTAAGGACATCGACGGGCCGCATCTCATGGCGATAGACGCGTTCCACAAGCAGTCGTTCTACTGGCCTTATCTTCTCAACTTCAGTAGTAGGTTCTGCTTAGTCGCGAGTGCACGTGTGCACGTTCTCATGGGGAGTACTGGTCGTGCGTGGATTTTATGGTAGACGTGTAAAGCTGCCTGCTTAATTCCTCAAAATATGTAAAAATATTTATATACAGTATATATTATACTCAAATATTTCTGTAACTTGACACAATTATTCTTCCTATATTTCCTTTGATTGAGCCAAATATTTTTCATATATTTCCTATATTGCCACAAATATTTTCCTGATATTTCCTGTATTTGACCCAAATTCTTCTCGAAGCTAGTGGATGGAATGTATGCTTCAGTGAATACAATATTGTAACCACTGAATGACTTTTATAGATTGTATTGACTACACTACATATAATATGGATTTTGTGTGTGATTACGTCACACTAATGTTTGATTTTGTAAACTGTAAAAGTATCAAATTAAATAATCGAGTCTGTTAAAGATCTTTACGGCTTCAATGAGTTATCTGTGCAAAGTTATTTATGACAGAAATTTTGTGCAGATACCCTTCAGGACAGCTGTGACCTGTCTCAGCTGTGGTACAGGGAGTTTTTCCTCGAAATGACCATGGGTAGAAAAATTCAGGTACGTACCCTACAAGTAGCCTCGGATGCAGCACACCTGTTAACGAATGCATGGCTTCATCAGATGTTTACTACATACGTAATGTGGTCAGGTGTGTTAATATGAATTGCACATGTATTTAAAAAATTTTCGACTATTTTGCTATATTTGTTTATTAGGCAATTGGCATTCTTCTGCTGTATTGTGAAGTCTTTAATTTCTATTCGTCACGTCTCTTGTATAATATACACCCACCAATGGAAAAAACGTTATGGTGAACCACATGAACGATATATTAGACAATATTAGCCAGTGCATGCTCAAGTACAAGTCTCCCTTGTTTACTCACCTTAGACACATTATAATGCCTAACAGTTTCATCCATTTTCAGTCGGCTGCTGCATGACTGAATGTTTCCTCGTGCTTTATTAACAGTTTTTTGGTCAGCCTGCGCATATTATGCATCTCACATGCAATACACCGGGACACACATCTCTCTCATCATCATTATTGAATGTGTGATCTCATAAATGTCATGAGAAAAAATGTCAGGGTAAAAAATTCATTGCTAATAATAGTCTCCTCTAAAATCTTGATGGCAAAATGTAAAAACGATGTTGATTGTTATTAAATTACCAATTGTTTGTATTCACATCTATTTTGCCATTCTACCAAATTTCCATTTATTTTCTGTTACCACTGGTATGCAGGCTTAATTTAATTGACCAGATGACTGGGCTCAGGTTAGGATATTTTTACAGTAAAATAGAATATAAAAAATTGGTTTTATTTACCACGTTTGCTAATCCCTTCCATTTCGCACCCATTCTGCTCCATGGCAGAGAATTTACATATGTACATGTGGTAAACTGATAAGATTCGTTTTGTCAGGCGAGAATTATTACATGTACATTGCTGATGACTGCACTGTACCAGAGCTGCATGGTGTGTGTGCTTTATTTCCCCAGTGCAACATTGATCACCAGCATAATGAGAAGTGCAATGAGATTTTCTCCATGGAGAAACGCATCCAGGTGATACAACATTTTGCCATCTTCGATCTGGTAGTGGCGCGTTTATTGCTTGCCGATTGGTAAACAGTCTTGGTGGTAGCAGTCTTAGCAGTAGCGACAGAGGACTGTGAAACTTGACGCTGCTATCTTTATGGTGTTGGCAGAACGTGCGTGTTGTGCATTTGTGTTACAATGTCACATGGTGATCGTAGAATCTTTGTTTAGTTAATAAGGAGTTGACTAAGAAGGATAACTTAAGCTTAATTTAGATAAATTTTAGCCTGATCCAATATATAATGAATTTTTAGTTGATGCATTTTAATGTAACCTTGATCAGGGGTCGTATATTGCACTTTAAATTATCCAATAGCATTCTATATTATTATACATTTTTATTTGTCCTATACTAATTTACAACTAGTTTGTCAGAGTTGTTCGTAAAATGTAGATGAGATTTTATTTTATAGAAGTTTAGTCAGATCCATGTAGTAGAGGCGGCATGCCCTAAGTTATTGTGCTTCGTGATATATCTTGAAACCATGCTGTTGAAGCATTAGTGATAGTTAGGTAGTACAGTTAATTACGATAGGTGAGGAGAAGGAAAAATCATGATGTGCATTTAGCCAGCTGTACCGTTTATCTTTCTCTAGCTTCGTATGTGTACGCATGTGTGGTGCCTTTCATGCTATCCTTAGATATTCTCAAAGGGTTTCTTTCCATAGTGATTCTTTGTCGGGTTTCACCTCCTACTGTTTTCCCTTGTGTACTTTTAGTGTGTTTAACCTTTTTCCAGAATCCACAGGTGCTTAAAAATTCTCTCAGATGCATGTAGACGATGTGTGGGTACTATCATGAATATGTGTGTTTGCTTGTGCATGCCTGTGTACGTATGCGTTCGTGTGTGATATTGACTATACATAGCTTCACGAGTTGGTGTGTTCTTCTATGTTTCTGTGCTTGCATGTTAGTCTGACTGTAGTGGTTTACTACGTGGAGGTCTGATCATTGGTGCATCATGTCTAGTAAATCAATGTGCATCCCACATCAAACGTGTTTATCGTGAGTTGCTGCATGTGTGATTCGTAGATATGAACACTTGCACAGTGTCGTCACCGCCACGACAATTTGCCGAGATGAAACCATAGAGATTCTTCTAATCATTCATGTTATATAGCCTTCTCTGAGATCAATACTCGTTATTTACATTTTTGAAAATTCTATATTGCCTGTGGTTTGCATTACTGAGATAGCATTATTGTAATATGGGATTCACGAATACACATGTTCGTTTTAAGTTTGTCCTAATCCCAGAAACTTGTGTTGTTGTGTTCGTTCTAGTTTCCAATCGAGATGTCCATGCCGTGGATACTCACTGATCACATTCTGAGGACAAAGGATCCATCGATGATGGAGTAGGTCACATCTCTTACAACCTTTTTTTGCACATATACAACAACAAAATATAATCAATTATATCTAATATATATTTAATAAATGTATATATATATAACTAATAGAGCTATTATATATATATATATAATAGCTCTATTAGTGTGCTTATATTAAATAGTGTGTGAATCATAGCTATCATGTTTAGGTGCACAGCCTAGGTTTTCTAGTATTTCTCATGTCGGGTGAGAGGTGGAGCATGGTCAGCATTCTCACCGGGCCTTTGATGCATATTAGATCCAACATGGTTTCAAGGCTGAAGCTAATTTCCGACATGCCTACAAATCCTCTGATATGCCTCAATTACTTAATCGACACGCCTTAACTTAAACAGCTGTGTTAAATCTTGACAATCCCAACATAGTCGTGCTATGTTTTCACACCTCGATGTACACGGCTCCGAAATGATCGAGTTTATCTGTGTATTGGGGCCGCTTACGACGCTCGTAATCGACTCCAGTTACCAATTTGGGATGAATTACCCGATTGCCCATGGCGTGCTTTAGGAGAGTGCTCTTAAACTGTTTCAGTGTCATTCACTCTCGAGTCTTTATCACAAAATTTCATTTAGCCGCGACTATATTTCCTTTATGTTTTTGGTAAGTTTCATTCACCCTTGGGTGAACCATTCACCAGTTTAAATTGACTACGTCACGAATTTTCTATGGTAAAATTTGTAAAAAAAATGCCCATTTTTTTTACATTAAAAGTAAGAACTTAAGCAGTTACTCAATATGAATTCCTCAAAACTCTGCACCTGATAAAAATTTTGCTTTTTCGATTGGTTAAATTTGCCCAAAAAAATGCTAGTCGATTTGGTAATCTTCTGCTTGTATAACAAGCTATGTCCCCCATACTGTTCAAGATTACTGGCAGTCCTCTCGTTTTTTTCACAACCGGCAAGATAGGCAATAAAGCAAGGTGGATTAAATTTAGTAAAAAAAGCCAGGAAAATCCCGGGTTTTGTCATTTTACGGGAAAACATATTACACATGTCAAAGTAAGAAGCGGCTACTTAAATTGTAAGTTTTCTAATAGATCATATCTTCCAATTTACTCTGGTTAAGTACATAAGTATATTCTAGCGACTAAAGCAAAGGAACAGTTTTGCTACCGTCGAAGCCGGTCTCGTTGAGAGACGTCCACGGATATTATGATAATTTGACATTAGCGACATTATATATAGAATGCACACTGAGCATTTAGTATGAAGTGACGAGAATACTGGGAACATGTGAATAGACGATGAGAATAGAAGGGTTAGGTTGAGCGGATTCATCCAACTAGTCAGGTGGTGATGCCCACTGGTTACACATATAAAACTGCTCTACCCGCTGGACCTGTATAACGACAGCGCGCACTACGCGCTCACAAAGTTCCGTAAGCAGTTTCTCTACGATGAGGTGGAGGCTGAGGTGAACCTCTGCTTTGATCAGTTTGTCTACAAGCTGAGCGATCAGATATTCAGCTACTACAAGAACCTCGCAGGAAGGTAGGATCGACTTGCGCGCTGGCCTCGTTATTACCCTTTAAATTAATTAATTAAAGAAATGTTAATTTAGTGTTTTTTTCACTTTATTTTTTATTTTTTTATTGTATTTTTTAGTATTGTCTATTTGAGTTCATCTTTTTGTTTTTTTCTCTTTTTATTGTGCTATTAAAGTCGTGATTTCATTGTATTAGCGGAGCATTTTACCTGGCTTTTTCACAATTTTTTTATCAATCCATAACTCCACTCCCCATAGTTCTCCACCCAGAACGCCCCATGGTTCCACTGTGGAGCTCCCCCGTAGTTCCCCGTCCGGGATTCGTCTCGCTAACGATCCCGCTCTCCCGCTCTCTTCCCGGCAGCATCCTCCTGGACAAGCGCTTCCGTGCGGAGTGCACGCGCTTCGGCACGACGATCCCGTTTCCGGCGGCGAACCGCTATGAGACGCTGCTCAAGCAGCGGCACGTGCAGCTGCTGGGTCGCTCGATCGACCTCAACAAGCTGATCACGCAGCGGCTGAGCCTCCGCACTGCAAGAAGTCACTTCGACCTCGGCCATCAGCCGCTTCGAGGCGGGAGACCTCACCGGCATCGTGGTGAGTGCTGCGCGCGTGTCGTGCAGGTGGTGGGTGCGTGCGGGTGTGGATGTGTGTGTGTGTGTGTGTGTGTGTGCGTGCGTGCGTGCGTGCGTCGCGTGTGTGGCTTGCGTGCGGCGTGCTGCGTGCGTGCGTGCGAGTACGTACGTAGGTGCGTGCGTGCGTACGTGGGTGCATGCGTGCGTGGGTGCGTGCCATACGTGGGTGCGATGCGTGCGTGCATGCCAGTGCGTGCTTGCATGGGTGCATGCGTGGCGTGGGGCGTGCGTGCGTGTGCGTGCGTGCGTGGGTGCGTGCATACGTGCGTGCGTGCGTGCGTGCGTGCGTGCTTGCATGGGTGCGTGCTTGCGTGGGTGCGTGCGTGCGTGCAGGTGTAGGTGCATGTGTGCGTGTGCCCCCGTGCTGCTGCTTTACTGCTCTGTAGACCCTGTACTCTTTTCACTGATGATGGCACAGATGCTGGCCGCGAGGGTCCTAACAGCGTTGACTCTCAGTGTGTATTTTCCACGTGTGTGTGTAGGAGCTCAAGGTACTAACGTGGACTGTCATGTGCTGTATTCCACGCTGTGTGTGTAGGAGCTCAGGGTCTAACAGTGTGACTTCATGTGTGTATTTTTAACGTGTGTCGTGTAGGAGCTCAAGGTCTTAACAGTGTGACTCCATGTGTGTATTACCACGTGTGTGTGTAGGAGCTCTCGAGGGTGCCTAAACGGTGTGACTTCATGTGTGTATTCCCAACCAGTTGGGGTTTTGTGGTGTAGGAGCTCGAGAGGTCTAACAGCGTGACTTCAAATGTGTGTATTTTACGTGTGTGTAGGAGCTCGAGGGTCTAACAGCGTGACTTCATGTGTGTATTCCACGTGTGTGTGTAGGAGCTCAAGGGTCTAACAGTGTGACTTCATGTGTGTATTCCACGTGTGTGTGTAGGAGCTCAAAGGGTATCTAAACAAGTGTGAGCTTCATGATGTGTATTCCAGCGTGTGTGTGTAGGAGCTGCAGGTCTAACAGTGTGACTTCAATGTGTGTATCCACGTGTGTGTGTAGGACTGCAAGGTCCTAACAGTGTGACTGTCAAATGTGTGTATTCCACGTGTGTGTGTAGGAGCTCAAGGGTCTAACAGTGTGACTTCATGTGTGTATTTTACATGTGTGTGTAGGAGCTCAAGGGTCTAACAGCGTGACTTCATGTGTGTATTTTACGTGTGTGTGTAGGAGCTCAAGGGTCTAACAGCGTGACTCATGCGTGTATTCCACGTGTGTGTGTAGGAGCTCAAGGGTCTAACGGTGTGACTTCATGTGTGTATTTTACGTGTGTGTAGGAGCAAGAGGGTCTAACAGCGTGACTTTCATGTGCTGTCTTCCACCGTGTTGTAGGAGCTCAAAGGGTCTCAGCGTGAACCTTATCGTGTGTATTCAACGTGGTTGTGTGTAGGAGCTGCAAGGGTCTAACGTGCTGACTTCATGTTGTATTCCACGTGTGTGTGTAGAAGCTCAAAGGGTCTAACCGGCGTTACTTCAATGTGTGTATTTTAACATGTGTGTGGACCAAGGTCTAACGGTGTGACTTCATGTGTGTCTTCCACGTGTGTGTAGAAGCTCAAGAGTCTAACGGTGTGACTTCATGTGTGTCTTCCACGTGTGTGTAGAAGCCTCAAGAGTCTAACGGTGTGACTTCATGTGTGTATTCCACGTGTGTGTGTAGGAGCTCAAGGGTCTAACGGTGTGACTTCATGTGTGTATTC
>NW_014577082.1:358825-364569 GCF_000485595.1 Priapulus caudatus
CCCTAATCCTCCGCCTCCCATCTTACAGAACCTCCCACCTGCCCTTACACAGATCCCTCACCCCCTGCCCTAATCCACCCTCACACAGACCCCCACCCCAGCCCTTAACCGACCCTCGCACAGACCGCCAGCCCCACCCCCAGCCCTCCCACAGATCCCCTACCCGCAGCCCTAATCTGCCCTCACACACAGACCCCCCTTATCCCCAACCTGCCCCGTCCCTTAATATTTCCTCACACAGGCTCCCATCCCACTTACATACTGAATGTCATTGGTAGTAGTATTCAGTGAGTGAAATTCTAGTGCCGCGTATTTTATCGCAAAGAACTAGAAATCAAATGTAAGTATAGTCGATCTGCATAGCAATTATTTATTTCGGTATGCATCACAACAGGTGAACTACACCTGTAATAATATATAAAATGTAATAGTTTCTTGTATTAAATATATCAGTTATAAATACATACTACCTATACCTTCCTAATGCGAATGAAATTATTGAACAATTGCTCACAACTGCGCCCGCCATCTGACTTCAAGTGCAAGTTAACCCGCGTACAGAATGCCAGCATAGCACGCGTGCACCTAATAATCACACATGATGCACGCACGCATGCACACACACGCACGCACACACGTATCTGCTCGTCTAACAGCCCGATCGTTTGTTGTATGTTGTGCATTCCAGCATAGCAAGTGGCCACCTAGTAAACATGCGTGACGCACGCCCGCACGCGCGTCTGCTCATCTAATGACATGTTCTGCTCATCTAACGGCCCGATCGTTTGTTGTTTGTTTGGTGCAGGCAGCTGTTTGGCGAGGGTCTGAACTGGGCCGGCTGTGCGATGATCGTGCTGCTGGGACAGCACCGTCGCTTCGAGGCGCTCGACTTCTGCTACCACATACTGCGCGTGCAGCGCGTCGACGGCAAGGACGAGAACAAGAACGGCATCGTGAGTACCGTGCTCTAACACACAGTTGCTTCACGAACCCGTAGACAACCATCGTCGTAGACGTTGTTGGAACCGTCGTTGTCGGTGTTGTTGTCATTGTTGGTGTTGTCATCATGATGTTGTTGTCATTGTTGGCGTCATCGTCGATGTTGTTGTCATTGTTGGTGTCGTCATCGTCGATGTTGTTGTCATTGTTGGATGTAGGAGCTTGAGGGACTGATCGCGGTGAACCGGCTCGCACACAAGCTGCTGACGAAGCACATCACGCTGACGGAGTTTGACGCGATGTTCCGCGAGGCGAACCACAACGTGCTCGCGCCGTACGGCCGCATCACGCTGCACGTCTTCTGGGAGCTCATCTACGACTTCCTGCCCAACTACTGCTACAACGCGTCGACCAACAGGTACGCGCGACTGCTCACCTCACCTCCCGACCGGCTTATGTCGGAGCACACATGCAGCAGAACTTTTAAGGGCGTGTGAAAATTACCCCTGATTATTACCTCTGCTAATTACCCCTGCTAATTACCCCTGCCAGCGAATTGCATGTGAGAAACATCAAATCGAATGTCATATTTGAGTGTGTCGTGCACTTGGCTGCATGGCAGTGTAGCATAGGATAGCTACATCTACTTGTATACCAGGTGTATACCCATATCTGCTTATGTACCTAAGCCTCTTTATGTACCTGTATCTAGTTATTTACCTATATCCACTTATATACCTATATGTGTACCTTAAATGGCTAAAATAATAATGTGCGTGCTCTGTGTGTCTCACCGATAGGTTTGTGAAGCTGAGAGAGATCAGTTTTGCCGCGCCAGTAACACGAGACAAACCACCCAATGCAGCTCCCCACTACCTCTGGGGCACCAAGGTTCGTGCAGTGCAAGATTCGTTTCAAAAAGATAGAGCACACTTGCAATCAACCCAACACCTCATCAACAATTCCTATACCTAACGCTATCTTACTGATTGACGCGTCGCTAATGATTGGCGTATCTGTACTAATCGTCTGTTCTGATTTTCGATGCACTTCAGGCGTTGAACATCGCCTATCAGACGATCTACTCGCTCTACACAAACTTTGTTGGGGCGCCGCACTTCCGCGTGATCTGTCGTCTGCTCGGTTACCAGGGCATCGCCGTCGTCATCGAGGAGCTGCTCAAGATCGTCAAGAGCCTGGTGAGATCATTACTAGATCGTATGCTTTATAATCACGATTCATTTATTTGCCTTTTCGTCGGCGCATACGGTTAACAGATTTTGTGGAATTTCCATATTGGAAAAGTAAATGGTAAAAAAAAGGATAAAATGCACCTTGGTGTAGGGTACCTGGTATTATAGGCACTTACATCATGAATGATGTCGATATTAATGTTCGAGAGTTTGACTTTTACTTTTTTGTATTGTGGGCATGATAAGCATTTCATTGGCAAAATAAACTGAATTGAAGCTGATGGGATACAAGCTTGGATCAGGGATTTTAATACAAGCCAGCTTTGGCTTTATGACATTTTACACCATGTATTTTATAACCCGACTAGGCTGCTAGACTAATGTCAATACAACAGTGACAACTATCCAGTTGGGCCTCATCTTATCTCTTCTGATACTTTTACTCATGGTCCTAGTACTTTCAAAACAATCTGTACATTTAGTAAAACCACTGATAGATGGCTCTTACTGTGCACACACGATGCACACAATGATTTGACACAACTACAAGGCACACTGCTGGAGTATACAATGATGCTGATGCAAAAATTAATGTTTGCCTTTTCCTTTTTTGTGTTGTGCGCATGATAAGCATTTTATTGGCAAGATAAACACATATATGATATGACACAGGTACAAGGCACACTGCTGGAGTATACAAAGACGCTGATGCAGGTGATGCCCAAGGTGTGCAAGCTACCTCGCTATGACTACGGTTCACCAGGTATGTCGTTGTACACTGCCCATTCGGTTTGCATTGATGTGTTACAACTCCATTATCAGAGCTTGTAATACAGAGCCCAGTATTTGCATTTAGTCAGTTGACAATAAATGTTCCCGATCATTAAATGTGTTAATAAATTAATAATAATGTTTATGATTCAGTGAGGTGTTTGAAGAACCCAACAAAGGCTTTATTTCTAACAGCAGTAATTGTCAGTATGCCGTGGGTAATGCCTCATGTGCATCTTGTTAGTTGTTTTCTGTTAATAAGAGTTCTTTATTATAAACTTTCAGGCGTTCTGGGGTATTATCAGGCACAACTGAAGGACATCACCCAGTACGCTGACCTGAAAACCGAAATGTTCCAGGCCTTTAGGGAAGTGGGAAACGCAATCATATTCTGCCTCCTGATAGAACAGAACTTGGTGAGTCTGACGAAATAAATAACTAGAAAAGCTCGAGTGTATAGAAATGACTGGTATCTGATTTAACCATGCAAGGCAGCTGGCGATTCTGCCCTGCATGTCGCCAATTGCATCTTTATTTCAGTTATAAATGCACTAGCATCTGTGAAGTGACCAGTTCGTTCATTCCAAACCAACGCTATTCTAATAACACCAGTTGAAATATATCAGTATGAAATGGTGGTTGAATTAGTATTGAGGGTGCATGTTGAACTCTTTCTTCACAGTCACAGGAAGAGGTGTGTGATCTGCTGGAAGCAGCCGCCTTCCAGAACATTCACGCACGGCCGTTCTGTAAAGGTATGTCTGTGTGCACGCCTGTTTGTGTGCGTATGTACATGTGAGAAGATCTATATAACCTCAAAAATTCATACATTCATAAAACTAACGCATTTGACATGTGTACACCTGGCAGTTAGTTGCTATATTAGATCGAAAACTGAAGTGGTACTATCGGTGTTTGTTCTATAATAAAACCAAATTTTGCACAAGGAATTATATTCAGTTGAAATGCACTACATGTTTGCATCATTTACAGAGGGAGAGAAGCCAGAAGCCAAGATGAAGAGGATGGAGCAAAAGTATGCAGCCCTTCACGTTGTAGGGAACATTGACAAGCTCGGCATGCCTAAGGTAAATCCTCTTTCGGAATCTGGCTCGTGTATTAAATGATTCTGCTCCCAGAATGATTCACCACCATATGCATTTAGTGCTTAAAGTAAAAGACTTGCCGCTGTAATGAGCAAGAATTAGTTAAAGTTAAGAAGTTAAGAAGTGCATAGGATGTATAAAATAAAAATATGTGCACAGTAAAATTCTCAACAAGGCAAGCACGTTTACAATAATTTCAATGTTGTAACTTGTAGTAATTCTGGTATTAAACTGCAAGTGGACACCCACACCAATGTACGTCATACACGACACCCACACCAATATGTACAACGTACATACGACACCCACACCAATACGTACAATGTACACCACACTGCTGCCGGCTCCACACCTGCGCGACCGTGGCCACACGCTAATGTATGTCATACACGACACCGCCACACCAATCGTAGCTCATACCACAACACCCACACAAAACGTACCACCGTACAACACCGACACCGCACACCAAAGTGTAATGTCAATACGCAACGACAAACGTCACACCAATATTAACCAACGTCACACTATGACACCCAACCACCAATACGTACAAATTACACAACACACCCACCCAATATGTACAACGGTACATAATGACACCTCACCGCATACCCACAATACGTACAACCGTACGCGACAACGACAGGCCGACCAATAGTAACAGACGTATACCGCATCGAACACCAGTGCCACCTATACCGTACACCGACGTACACACAACACCCACATCCAAAAATGACAACGTACATCAACGACACCACACAATAACGTACAATTTACGCACGACACCACACACCGAATGTATGATCATAGATCCGACACGCCACAGGGCCAATCACTGTACAACGGTACATACGACCACCTGCACACCAATATGACAACGTACCAATACACACCCAGCATCCCAATAACGTACAACGTACACACGATTCACCCACACCAATAATGTACAACGTACATACGCACACCCACATGTCAATATGTACAACGTACATACGACACCCACACTCCCAATAGATGTACAACGTACACAAAACACCCACACCAATATGTACAACGTACATACTGCACCCCAGCCCAATACGTACAACGTACATACGACAACCCAACTAGACCAATACTACAACGTACAATACGACACCCACAACCAATATGTACAACGTACACGACACGACACCCCGGCACATACCAATATCGTACAACGTACATACGACACCCACACACCACTACGTACAACGTACACTACGAACACCCCACACCAATACGTACAACTACAGTGACGCACAACCGCACACGCAATATGTACACAACGCTACTACACGAAACAGCCACACCAATACGTACAGACGTAACACACCACGAACACCGGCGCCAGCCAAACCAAATACGTACAACGTACATATGCACACCCACACCAATACTACAAACCGTACACACAACACGCACGCCAATAGTACAACGATACAGCTAGACACCGCACACCAACTACGTAACAATCGACATACGACACCCACACCAATACTTACAACGTACATACGACAGCCTCACACCAATATGTACAAGCACGTACACACGATTACAACGCACATTGCCCAACACGTACAACGACATATGACACGCAGACTCAATACGACAACCGTACATAGCGACACCGCCACACAATGACGTACAACGTACCAGGCACGACATCACCCGGCACACCCAATTGAACTGTACAACGTACAGTACGACA
>NW_014577082.1:367257-380423 GCF_000485595.1 Priapulus caudatus
TGTTTTATTCTGTCTCTACTCTCTCTCTCTCTTTCTCTCTCTCTCTCTCTCTCTCTCTCTCTCTCTCTCTCTCTCTCTCTCTTTCTCTCTCGCTCCTCTCTCTCTCTCTCTCTCTCCTCTCTCATCTCCTTTCTCTCTCAGATCTCTCTCTCTCTCTCTTCTCTCTCTCTCTCTCTCTCTCTCTCTCTCTCTCCTCTCTCTCTCTCTTCTCTTCTCTCCTGGCTGTCTCTCTCTCTCTCTCTCCATCTCTCTCTCTCTCTCTCTCTCTCTCTCTCTCGTTCTCTTCTCTCTCTCTCTCTCTCCTCTCTCTCTCTCTCTCTCTCTCTCTCTCTCCTCTCTCTCTCTCCTCTGCTGCTCTCTTCTTCTCTCTCTCTATTCTCTCTCTCTCTCTCTCTCTCTTCTCTCTCTCGTCTCGTCTCTCTCTCTCTCTCTCTCTCTCTCGTTCTCTCTCTCCTCTCTCTCTCTCTTTCTCTCTCTCTCTCTCTCTCTCTCTCTCTCTCTCTCTCTCTCTCTCTCTCTCTCTCTCTCTCTCTCTCCTGCTCTCTCTCACTCTCTCTCTATCTCTGCCCCACGTCAGTAGAAGGAAACCATCTAGGTGTTGGCATTTCCTCTCTCTGTCTCCCTCCCTCTCTCTCTCTCCGCCACACGTCAGTAGAAGGAGCCGATGTATGCGACGGCGGCAGTGTCGTCTCCGTACGGCAGCGACATCGCGCGCCAGTAGTCGCGGTTGTAGCAGACGACGTCACCGGCGCGCAGCACGAGCTGCAGTGTCCTGCACGCGTGCTCGCACGCCGCGCACGGAAGCAGCGCGACGCGGCGCTCCCCGGCCAGCTGCGCGAGCCACGCGTTGCTGAACTCCGGCCGCGGCAGCTCGTACGCGTCGCCGCGGCGACCGTCGACGACGACAAACTTCTCGAGCGACACCTCGGTCGCGTTCGGCACAAAGTAGAATCGCGGGAGTCGCGAGCGCAGCGCCCGCGTCGCCCCGACGCTGCGCAGCCGCCACTCGGCGTGCAGGCCCGCGGGCACGCCGGCGCCCCCTGTCCGCAGGAGGAGGTCGTCGACGGTCGCGACGGCGGCGGGGTCCGACGAGGAGAAGTGCGCGGTGCCACGGGCGAGCGCGTCGTGGTGCTCGCGGTAGAGGGCGCCGAGGTCGTCGACGGATACGGCGCCGGCGAGCGCGTCCTGCATGACGAAGGGGGCGCCACGCTGCGCGTACAGCTGCGTGAAGTTCGTGAAGCCGGTGAGGTCGAGCACCTGCAGCGCCCCCTGGCAGGGCCAGCAGTCGACGGGCGGCTCGCGCAGCAGCGGGTTGTCGAGCAGGCAGCGGCGGTCGTAGAGCGCGCTGACAGAGGGCGCCGCGCGCACGAGCGGCAGCGCGAGTAGCCGCAGCCGCCGCATGACGGGGTAGGCGACGCCGCGCGCGTGACGCGACACGAGGCGCTGGCCCGTCTCCGTCCCGCAGATGACGATCGCCGCGGTGATGATGACAGCGACGCACAGCGCCGCGAGCGTGCCCCACCGGCGCCCCCTACGCCCGCGCGCGTCGTCGGTGCGTTCGGCGAGCGCGGCGTCGACGCACCGGTTTATCTCGTCGTCGGTGAGACCCCACGACGTGCCGAGGTCACGAAGGTCGCGCGCTTGCCGTGCCGCTTCCTCGTACAGCCGCGCGCGCGTGTCCGTCGCCATGTTTGGTATGTCGGCACGACGACGGTGTCTGTGGCACCTGCCCCTAGGAGCGGGTATCCAACGGCTGTGTCTCCGTTAATTTATTCTTTCCGAGCGTGTTCATAGTCAATGCGATGTATTCGTATGCGACGTGGGCAGACAGCTGGCTTCGTGTCCTAGTTGCGAACTTCCTGCGTAGTCGTCTGCAAAACAAACGTTCATTATCGTTATGACTTCCATGTGGACAACAGTTTTGTTTGTTTGTTTTTATTCGTGGCCTGCAGTGGTGAGTCTAGGCCCTTGTCAAAATTGTATATTCATTATTGTGCTCTGGCCACCAGCAGTTTCTCGTGGTATCCTTCATTACATGGTAATGTTATAACAAATATAGGGCCGAGATTTGGAATAGAAGAAAAATAACAAAGACAGAAAAACTCGAAAAGCAGGTGTTGCCCTAGCTGTGCAGCTTTTCACAAGTTGAGAAAGATAGATGTAGTCATATCTATCTCTATGTAATGCTACCTGAATTTATCCTGAGAGTAGTGATCTGATGTGGAAAATGTGTGGGAACCATATAACATGATTTCACGCGTGTAAACATGTGAGTGACAGAATTCGTCCTGTAATCTGCACGTAGAAACTCCGGCATTATAGTAAGCCTACATTATACATGTAACCACATCTAGTGATCCTGCGTGTTTGTTCGGTTTGATCCGGATCCTAATCCGGATTATAAATTGCTGGCCCTGCTGAGGCAAGGGAGGTTCGAAGAGGATTCAATATGACGGCATGCAACTCAGCCAATCACTCCTTCTTGTTAGTTACGAACCATTCTGGGCTCAATCCTAGTTTAGCACATATTCGGACAATATATACCGGGGTCCCAACCTAGTACCCCCCCCCCTCCTATTAATTGAGCAACCATTATGTGATAAGTCACAGCGACAGGGGATCTATGTATTGGAGGCGAGTTTGCATTTGTTTGGGCAGATCAGGGTCAAGTGATCATGATCAGATAGATGTGTCCCAAGCAAACATGTTTTTGTTGTTTTTGTTCTCCTTTCTTTATCAGTCGCTATCAGTTTCTGTTCTCTATCTTTCTGTGAGTTTATGCACAGTGGCATTATTAGCCTGACGAGGCTGTGCGACTGATTGTCTATACAAAGTGATGCTGAGAGGGTCTATGTCCCCCAGGGTACTGCCGGAACGTACCCTGGTACTATCTAATATGCCGGACCGTACCTCGCCTACTCCACTAACGAGTGTAGGGAGTCGTCTACGCCTATTCCCTAACCCTAACCCTAACCCTAACCATATCAGATAGTTACCAGGGTACGTTCCGGTATACCGGACCGTACCCAGGGTACGTCCCGGCAGTTTCACACACACAAAAAACCGCGATGCTAATCGCGATGGAAATACCGAGATAATTGTGTCGTTGTTCACACAGGCGGAAATATCTCGCTAATCGCCGAGCGGGATAATTCTATTAATTGAACTGCGCATGCTCACTGCCGGATGTTGATACGATCGCTTGGAATGATGGGATAGAAAATACCGGGATTATTTGCGTGAGCGTTCACACACACGCCGCGGTGCAATTAATCGCGCTAATTCCAAATAATCGCAGTCAAAAGTGCGATTTGCAGCACGATGCTGATCGTGATACTTAGTGAGATTTTTGCGTTCATACTTGTAAAAATCTCGGTATTTCGATCGCGATGCAAAAACCGAGATTTTGCATCCATCTAATTCCCGCCAGTGTGAACGCGCCTATTGAGTCATAGACCCTATGAGCCAAAGTGATACAAGTAGATAGTACAAAGTATACAAAGTGTTGTAGTATACAAACAAAGTATACAAGTATACAAAGTATACAAACAGTTGTAATACAAAGTGATTAGCAAGACCGTTTATTGGAGCTACAGTGGCATGTGAGGTGAGGAATGTGTGCCAGCGGAGCATTTGAACAGCATTTGCGTGGCATTTTAGGCAATAAGAGAGTACATAGACATTCTTTAAGACATTGGGTAGTAAATACTGTTTGTGTGTATTTAGGAATCATTTAGTTATTGAAACGGCACAAGTGCCGGTGGCTGCCAGCATAGCCTACTGCTATTATCTATCGCTGTAGCTAGGGGTACGGCCACAGGCACTTGAAGCGTATCAACTGTAAACACACGCCGCCGCCATTGCGCGTACACTTACACATAAATATATAGTACCTATATATAACCTATATATAAGTATAACCTATATATTTATGTGTCAGTGTACGCGCAATGGCGGCGGCGTGTGTTTACAGTTGATACGCTTCAAGTGCCTGTGGGTACGGCAGCCGTATCTTAATGTGTCGAGGCTGGAGGTACGGCAGTCCAAAAAGGGGCTTCAACGAACGACGGCTGCCGTACCTCCAGCCACTGCGATTATCCTATTCTCCTTGAAGTTGAACCCTCTATGCTGCCAGTAACGTACTTCTGCCAGTAACGTACTTCTGCTACAGTGCACGTAATTTCGTGTTAACGTACTACTTTCAGTCCACTGCATTAGTCATAAGCGTTACAATACATTATGTGGTATACGCTAAACTCATCCTTTACTATACCTTTCGCTCACGAATTCGCACGATCCATCTCACAAAGGCAACAACTTTAGAGGAACGGCCAAGCCATTGAAATTGGTGGTGCAGCTTATGCGTACAGTATCGTTCACGGGGCGCGGAAAGGGGTATTCATTCACGCATTAGACCAGACTCAACCAACCGTGAATTCTCGTGACCTCGTTTTGTGCACTGCCTGCCCTCTATTGGGAGATAAATTTATAAATGTGAAACACAGGCAGGCAAGAGCAAGGGATAGCTATCATACATTTATACTTTTACATTGCTGTTACACGTCGTGTACTTGCGTATTGTATGAGCATTACATATTCACTTATTACATGTACGCTTCTACTTTTCGCTCTTCTGTACGCTTGTAGTTACAGAGCCTTATGTTAATATAAATGTACACATTTTTATTGTGTGTATGGATAATCATCTTATTACAGGCATAGGTGACGGTGTGGCTATTATGAAAACTAATGAGAGACATCATTTATTATTATTGGATTTTTGCATATATTTCTTATCATACCTGTAGTTGGTATGTACGTATTGTGTGTGAATGTCTCATGATAACATATCGTTATTTGCCCACCTCGTTTGCATAGACTCTATTCAGTACGAAGGCATTGATGATTTTGTAGAAGTAGAAGGAACACCTAGTGCGACTACAACCCCCAGAGACAGATCTAAAAATCAAAACATTGATATACATACTTCCATTTCAGTCTCTGAAGAGGATGGTGGACAGAGTTCGCAAGTTCCAGGTGCTAAACAGCCAGATTTTCGGCATACTGACCAAGTATCTGAAGTCGAGTGATGCGGACAATCTCCCTGTAGAGCATGTCCGTTGTTTCCAGCCGCCGATTCATCAGAGTCAGGCCCAACAGCATGGTGTCTAACCGGCCCAACAGCATGGTGTCTAGCCCTGCACATGCTAGTATTGCACGACTCGATCGAACAGCAAAGAATGTTAGGCTAGTACTTGAGTTATTCCCTTTCTTCTTATTTTTCTGGATTAGTATTATTGCACTTGTTAAAGCTGCTAGGGCCATATTTTCAGCCTAGCCTAATAATCTTTTGTAAAACCGTGCAGAGATGAAGAGATGTGACATTTTGAGCTGTTCAACTCGCTTGTGACTGTAACTCTTGTGCGGACCTGTTATTGTGGAAGTAATGACAATAGTACAAACCACAGAATCGAAGCACTGTTATTTAGAATGTAGGTTAAAGTAAAGTGTGCTGGATACATGTCTACTATTACCTGGCAGTTCTTTTATTCGTGTCTACTATACAGTTTTACGTTACATGTACAGTTACATCTATTGCCACTAGAATATGAAACAGGGACAAATAAAAAACCATATAGTTTGATGTGGGTCTTCTCAGACTACTTGTTCACATGATTTTCCAATGAGCAAGGTGATATGTTGATTGATGTTTCATAAGCAATGACTAGTTTTCTAGTGTGTTTCAGTGATTTCGCACAGATCAAATTTTGTTCTTGTGTTTGCACTTGATATAAGCAGTCACCCATTTACGTCGTAAATTGCTTCCCCATACCTATGAACATTGGTAGCAGTTGAATTAGATATATGGTAACCTTGGGGGCCTGTGGAGCCATGTATAGTACTCACGTGTATAATAATGACAAATTTTAGACTGTGCACATGTCAACAAATGAAGGTCATAATACAAGTTGTCCAGTTGTTTTCGAGTAAGACTATCATTGTTATTTTTTGCTGAGGGGGGATCTAAACGTCTTTGTACTTTCGAAGTGTATTGAAAATGCATTAGCGAAATTCGCAAGTATTCAATTGAAAGGTCTCAATTTTATACGAATTATATAATTCATGTGACGTAATATTTTATATTTAACATATCTGCTATAGATATTTGGTATTAAAACGTAATAGCTTTGCTATTAGAAACCAATTATGTTTCAAAATGTTTAATTGTCTGTCATTGTATAATGCTATGGTTATGATCATGTAGTCACAATTTTTCCATTGTGTTGTTCTAATAAACATAAAAAAATAATTCATACATACCAATTAATTGCATCTTTCTATTTAAATATATAGATAGATATGAGCAAGAGCGTATAAAGAAGGAGAGCGTACAACGGTGAAATGCTGAAACCATGTTGCAGTATTAGTCGAATTAATAAACTTTCCCCGTTTTATTTTGTCGATTCCTTGCGGTATTATTGATCAGCTGTCCTACCTTGTTAATATAAAACAAACCGCATGTCACTACGATGCCCCTACGCTGAGATAATGAGCGGTGAAAAGCTGGTATTTTCGCCAAAAACCGACTCGAGATCACTGTTTACTGTGACTGTCTCGCTTTGAGATAACTTCGGGAAACCTTGCGCGTTTCCGTCAATGATTGACAAATGGAATGAACGACGTCTGTTATTGATTGCCATAGTGATGACCCCCACCTGTGCCCACCTCATGCTGGATGTATAGTAAACTCAACTCTGTAGTACTGATGTGAGTCAGCGCTACCATGGCGCTACACAGCGGCGACTGGAAGCAATACACTGGGCACAAAGCGAGAGAGGGTCGCATTAAACAGTGATCTCGTCGGTTTTCGGCGAAAATACCAGATTTTCACCGCTCATTATCTCAGCGTAGGAGCATCGTAGGGACAAGCGGTTTGTTTTATATTAGCAAGGTAGGACAGCTGTTCAATAATACTGCAACGAATCATCAAAATAAAACGGGCAAAGTTTCTTAATTCGACTAATACTGCAACATGGTTTCAGCATTTCACCGTTGTACGCTCTCCTTCTTTATACGCTCTTGATATGAGTATACCATCTATAAATATATGCTGTCTCATTTGCTTATGAGATGCAATGTAAACAGATATCAAATATGGTAACATGCTGAAAAGTAATGCTTTTAGAAAGAAATTTAATATATGAAATACATAATATTGGGGAAATTCATTCGTGCAGCAATATAGCTCAGAATCAAAACATTATTTAAAATCGTAATAAAATATTTTATATCGTATATTGTAGCATTTTACAATGACGTTATTGACATACAATGGTTACAGTGGTATTATTGTCATTGCATAACTGCATATGTACAAAATTGGACTGAACAGAATCGAGAGACGCCAGAAACAATATGAATGTTACTCGTCGTCAGCTTTGTCGTCCATTAATCCTGCAAAGAAGTCGCTACCTGCACCTTGAAGGTTTTTCAACTTCTGCCCTTTCCTTGCCTTTTTTGTGTGGTCAACGGTCTCGCTCCTAATGTGCTCCGTGTCCCAGAACTTTATTTTTTCGTCGTGTCCACAGCTGGCAATCATTGAGCCATCTCTGGACAACCGTATGTGGTCTATAGGAAAATCTTCATGCTCACCAACTACACCCAGCATTCTGTTGGGCATTACATGCACTCCCCTGGAAGAGCATTACACGGTTATCAAACACCTCTTAATAGTGCTAAGTCTTGCTTTAGAATTTTCATCGTTTTTTATTTGTTGCAGAAAATGTCAATGGCTTTTAATTTCGTTCATGGGATTAATAAATGCAAAAATCTTGGCGATTCATCACACAAACTATTTTAATAACTGTAAACAAATTTGGTTGATCTCTTGGAAACAGTAATGTAACATTGCATGTGCTCAAATGAAACAATTCAACAGTAGTACGTTATTACATTGAGTTATTACATCACAAACAATACAAAGTTCTTACCTTACTTTGCCATCCATAGAACCTGTACAGATTATGTTGTCTGTGATGGGACATATTGTGTCTATTGAGTCTGGATGTCCAGGAAATCTATCAGAGATGTTTCCCCACTCTCCCCAATTAAAGAAGTTCAGTACACCTTCCCCATTCCCACACACAACTTTCTTTCCTTTCTGAAAATGAAAATATGCGAACAGTTCATTTTCTCACTTAACACATTCCTACTGCATATAGTAACAAAACATGTTTAGTACAACCGAATAGAAAGCCTGTTATATACCTATTAACTACAGTTTACAAGCCAAAGTGTATAGAGTGTATACCATTATAATATCATCAGGTATCATATATATTGTAATCAAAGACAATACACAGAACCATTGTTATAGTAGGGTATAGGAAGGACTCACATCAACTATTGCTACAGAGAGAAACTCAGAGTCCATTAACTCTGACTGTAAAATCATCTTCTTGCTTCTTACGCTGTATGCCGTCAAGGTGCCTTCACCACTGCAAAAAGCACAACAAATTACTGAAGCAGTTAGCCTCTCGGAAACCGTTTACGAATATTAAATTATTAAATATAATATTCTGCAAATCAGTGACCAAATTATTACGTGAGATCCATTATTTAAACAGGACCCTCTTATGTATTCCCAAAGCTGTGACACTTCTTCTGGATAGTTTATTATAATGTAAAACCAGTTGCTTATACCGTTCATTGGAAAACTATAGGGGAACCTCATTACTATAATACATGGATATTTACTATACAAATTCCAAATAGAAACTTTCATGTTGTATCATATCTCTTGCACACTAGTCTTCACACTGCATGCATCATTACCTTGTGGCAACCAAAGTTCTTTTATTGCTATCAATGGCCATATCGCTAATGAACTCCTCTGATTCTTTCCACTCTACTATTGGTGTCCACCGCCGGTAGTCCCACACCTAAAATTTACAATCAATATAATTATACTATGGTGTATTTCCATTAAGCATTTGGCAAGAAATTGTATACCATCTGCACTGCTACCAGTGCTACAGTTACAATTACGATAGTACTTAATTAACAAAACAGATAATGATTTAAATAACAATCCACTTCATTGCCAATGAAGCACGAACCTTTTGTAATTACGCACCAATATCAATGACATATAGTTGGGATAACTATACACTGAATCTTATATTACATTTTTTATTTCTTTGAGATTAGTTTAAAATGACATTTCAGCTTCTGAGTTTGGATTTTACCTTGAGATTTCCATCATCATCACCTGTAGCCAGTAAGTAGTCATCTATAACAGCCATGCTGTACACAGGAGCACTGCAACAAACAAACCACACACACAAACATTTAGACAGCAAGCAGAAAGAAATACAAACTTATGTCAGCTATCATCATTGACCTACCTAAAGCTTTCTTAGCTAACCACATAAACTGCATGTACCAACTACTATTAATGATACTGTGCAAAAAGATTTCATTTAAGAAATAGACTCCCAGGGTCCAGTTTTCAATTGCAAGATGTATGTCTGTGTTCACAGACATATGCATAATTCTTCATGTTTATTACCAACAACTAATATTTAAGCCTGACTTTGATTGAGGTACATGTTCATACTTGTGTGCATTTTTTTGTCTATGTGTTACAGTGCCAGTTTCCATATCAACACTGCATATAGATTTGTCCTTCGCTGTGGTGAAAAGCTGACTGCTATCACGAGAAAACTTGACACATCTACAGGCTTTCTTGTGGTGTGTGAACGTCATCAACTGGTTATTGCCTTCCTTGCTCCTCGAAAACGAGCGTCTGAAAAAAACAATAGTTCCTTTCAATAACTGTTAAAAATGTGAAAATAACTCACAATGCAAACCAATCGTACACTCTATCACTATTCATTATACTTCTTCCAAGTTCCACACCTCATCACTATTCTCATTTAGGACTGACTTCAAGTCATTAATAGCAGTAGTATATGGTCAATGGCTTCTGAACGATTTTGTTCTGCAGTCACAATGCAAACTTCACCAGGCTTTTATCCAGGTTTATGAAGAATTGCCCAGCCTACAGATATTGGTTGAAATGTACTATACGATATGGCGAATGTAATATATCGCTTTGATAACACTTAGAGAAACCATCTTTGTAGTTTAATACATTATATGTATCAACACTTCAAGAATAAAAAAGTTTTGTTCAAGAATAAATTGTTGACCAACTTTAGCAGCTGATATGCACTGAGTGGGATTGTATTGTACTGCCACCTAGTGGAGAATAAGCCCATATTTGATTACACTTGAAAATGGAAAAACTTACACAGCTATATCACCCTCAATTAGACCAGCAGCAAGAATGTCTTTTTCTGTGTGAAAACTAAAGTCCACCACAATACTATCAAACGTGGCCTCTGGAGGAACAGTAAAGTTCTTTTCCGGTCCACTCTCTTCCCCAACTGCATTGGCCATTGTTCTTTAATTTGACTTCAAATCTGTAAATAGAATACGATGGTATAAAATATTTAAACATACAAAATGTTAAAAGAATAATAGGTACATTGATTATGCAATGTTGACAAATGCTAGAGTAACTGGCACCTTGTGTAGTTAATAAGTACATTACCTTATAGCCAAACGCGTATTAGTTTGTCGAATATCAGTGCTGGTTACTAAGAAATGTCTAATTGAAATCCGCAGTCCAAAAATCAGTTGTTTACAGTTTCAAACCGCTGTCGGCAAAGCGGGTGTGATACAGATTTATAGTGCACCGGACATTTTCGCACGCATGCTCGACCGTATGCAATGCTATCATCAGTGATTTAGTAAACATGGATGCTCGTGATAAGGAACTTTTTGTCAGGGCTGTCCACGTGCGTCTGTGATTAGTATGTGTGTTTTACTGTATTTCCATGTTTAGTCCGTGGCCGTGGTTACACGGTTACACCGCTGACACCTCTGTTTCATCTGGCGTCCAAAACATACGGGCCGCACAAATGTTTACATCATCGCTTGACTCCTGGACGACATTGATGGCACGTAAATGATACGTTGATACATATCAATAACCGATTTCAAGTCTTGTTTGAAATGTAACCAGCAGTAATATTAGACAAACTAATACGCGTTTGGCTATAAGGTAATGCACTTATTAACTACACAAGGTGCCAGTTAATCTAGCATTCGTCAACATTGTATAATCAATGGACCTATTATTCCTTTAATATGTTAACATGTTTTCACAAGTTTTTCAAAAACTCAATTACTTCAGCAGTTAGTATTAGCAAGATTAACTTGCATATCTTACTGCATGTATAAAAGACATTCTAGCCATTGAATTCTTACATTTCACACTTGAACGTAATTTGACTCGTCTAACCGCAGAGCAACTATCAGCATGCATGGTCATGATGCACTTATTTTACAGCCATTATACTGGAGAAATAAAGGTGGAGGCAGAAGAGAACAAGATGCATGGATTTGCAGAAAATGTAGGTTGGGGGAGGCATGTTCAACCTCAAATACTGTTGTCTGCCAATTGATCAACAATTTTTTTTCTGAGAGCTTTTGTAGGTGCCACCAACAGTTGTGAGATTTCTTTGTAATATTAACATTTTGGTGTCAATGCCAATGGTATAAATTTGTTCCATGTACGTATCCAAATTCAGTAAGATAGCGAAAGTCCTGTCACTGGACTAGACATTTCAGTACGGAATTATGTACGCTCATATCACATGCAGTCTTACAAGTTACATCTCAATCATTCCCTGATCCCACGCCGTGTAACTAGTCGGAGAGCCTGGTCGGTTTAACTACAACACTGACCGTAGTAGTAGTAGTAGTAGTACTACTAGTAGTAGTAGTAGTAGTAGTAGTAGTAGTAGTAGTAGTAGTAGTAGTAGTAGTAGTAGTAGTAGTAGTAGTACTACTAGTAGTAGTAGTAGTAGGCCTATACTACCACTACCAGTATTAGTAGTAGTATAGTACCAAGTACTACTACTACTGAGTACTAGGCCCTATCAGACAGTAGCCGTAGGCCTATCACTCATTCACTGTTACTGTATCACTGTGACTATCACTATGGTTCAAGGAATGAATAGAGAACATGGGTCCCATTGAGACCTATGTCATTGCCACTGAAAAGGCTTACAAACACAGCTACAATGAGTTCGACGTCTATATAAATAATTAAAAATGTAATTCAATTGTAACAAATGCTTACAAAGACAAGTGTAGAAATTGGTCCTTGCTAATCATAAATCGACAGAAACGATGGAAATCCATGCACAGCCATGCTGACAATCGGAAAACCCATTCGACTCTTCCCGTCATGCCTAGAAAACAGTTCTGCGCTATTCTCTGAATCTATTCTCTGAATGGTCCGAGGGTACCCGAATGCCATGCTGAGACAACACTGATTTTCATTGGATAGCAAGGAAATTACGTCATGTGTGTAGTAATGTATAATATATAGAGGGCGACACCTTATTACTTTCTCAATGTTTTTATTTGCTCCGCTAATACTAATATTCGATATTATCTCGTTTCTATGTAAAACTGAAAGCTGGGAAACTGACAGCGATTAACATGACTGAACAGCCACAAACAATACGTTCGGGCACGATTGCGAATCACATCAAAATGCTCGATGGATCTCGACCTGGTGTTATGGTCGGGATGAATTTCAGGACCCTGGTTCTGAGAACTGTTTCTTTACCATTGTCGTCATTGTTATTCTGCTTTCTATATTCAATGATATTTCAGTATAAGGATGTCGTAGACGTCGAGTCATGCAAAGGTGTAAGTATGAGTTGCCTGATTGTAATTAAACAACGTGTACTTTAGTCTTACGTTATACCCACTTACGCTCATAGGGTCTATGTCCCCCTAGATACAGTAATGTAACCCAAACCCAAGAGGATAGGGTTACAAAGCCTCCCTATCCTTTTGTGCGGAGGAATGCCCGAGTGAATCACTCGGGCCGGTTTGCTGGTGCGTTTTCAGAGACTAGAACTTCCAAACTGGGTTTATTCTCAACACGAACCTTTCTCCGCTATCTGGAAACTTACTATATATCGCAATACTCTGTATTAAACTAATATAACCTGTTACAAAAATTCGAAGTGACGAGCGGCGAATATACTGAGCGCCATTTCTGTTGACCTGTGACGTAC
>NW_014577082.1:380433-395991 GCF_000485595.1 Priapulus caudatus
CAAAGGTGTAAGTATGAGTTGCCTGATTGTAATTAAACAACGTGTACTTTAGTCTTACGTTATACCCACTTACGCTCATAGGGTCTATGTCCCCCAGGCCCCAGGATACTGCCGAGTGCCGGAACGTACCCTGGTCAGTGGTATTGAGTGGTAACTATCTGATATGGTTAGGGAGTAGGCGTAGGCGACTCCCTAGTCTCGTTAGTAGAGTAGGCGAGGTACGGTCCGGCATATTAGATAGTACCAGGGACCGTACCCAGGGTACGTTCCGGCAGTACCTTGGGGGACATATACCCTCTCAGCCCCACTTACGCCTTACGTTTAGGTTCAGGTGAATACAGTAAACACCCGCATAAAAGAACCCGTGATTTTCTGTTTCAGGATGAAGAGGTTCTTATATATATGTAGATACAATAATAGTAATGTAACCCAAACCCAGGAGGATAGGGTTACAAAGCGTCCGTATGGTTTTGTGCGAAGGAATGCCTGAGTGAATCACTCAGGGCGGTTTGCTGGTGCGTTTTCAGAGACTAGAACTTCCAAACTGGGTTTATTCTAAACACGAACCTTTCTCCGCTATCCGGGAACTTACTATGTATCGCAATACTCTGTATTAAAATAATATAACCTGTTACAAAAATTCGAAGTGACGAGCGGCGGATATTTCGAGCGCCATTTCTGTTGACCTGTGACGTACGCATTTCCAATGCGCATAGCGATCGGCAAACGCAGCGCCCTCTGATTGGTCGATGAATCCGCTCTTCAAACCGAAGTACGTCACAGGTCAACAGAAATGGCGCTAAGTATATTCGCCGCTCGTCACTTCGAATTTTTGTAACAGGTTATATTAGTTTAATACAGAGTATTGCGATACATAGTAAGTTCCCGGATAGCGGAGAAAGGTTCGTGTTTAGAATAAACCCAGTTTGGAAGTTCTAGTCTCTGAAAACGCATCAGCAAACAGCCCTGAGTGATTCACTTAGGTGTTCCTCCGCACAAAACCATACGACGCTTTGTAACCCTATCCTCCTGGGTTTGGGTTACATTATTGTATCTAATATATATGGTACATAGTGAGAAATCAGCCTGAAGAGGTTCTTAATTTTTTTTGGAGGGGGGGGGATAATGTGTACATTATCTAGGTAAAATTGGCTTTAATTAGTGAATAATTGACACTAATTAATTAACCAACTACTTAATATTAGAAATTATATGTCTGTTTAAATTCATTTGGGTTAATTTATTTTTCACCTTTAATTTACTTATCATATTAAACACAATGAAAGGTCAAATGCTGTGAAAATTGATGTGACTAATAGTAGACAGTTTCCAATGGTGTAGCACACATACTTGGATTGCCTCAGTTTGCTCTAATTTTCGGTATTTTTTTATATAAGAACCTGTTTAATTTATCAGACTGAAGAGGTTCTTATATAATAGGTACTTTATTGGTCCAAATTCAGCCTGGAGGCTCTTAAAATCACGGGTTCTTTTATGCGAGTGTTTACTGTATTGCCTCTTTCTTGTTTGATGAAGCCATCTTCAAAGATTCCTTTAAGTTTAGCTTCTTTGTTTCTGTCATTCCGTATTGGAATTGTCTCCCTTCCTCTTTAGTTAATTGCAAATTTGAGGCATTTTCTACTGTGATCCGCAGTGTTGATCTGTCAATTTGTTAAACCTTATCTCCTTCCGTCTTCGATATAGCCCTTTGGACTTTGAAGAGAAGGTTATTCTCATATCTACATATAAATTATAATATCATGTAATGCATTTCTGGTGAAGACCGACGTGTTCACGACTGTCCCTCACTGCCACCAAGTCTAGTATGCCACCTGAGGCAGAGTAAAGTCTAAACATTACAACTAATACTCTTCGTATGCATGATGGCTTATGTTTAGTTTAATTGTGCAGGCTAACTTGAGACAGCTTTGTATACTAGAGAGACAGCTACTACAGATACGTAAACCTGTAGAGTCAAGAGTTACAATGGTAAAAACGTAACCCTGTCTCGATCTACAGGATTACATATATTTCTATCTAATGTTACATAGTGTAATATATGTTACCATTTTATTTTCTAGAAAACCATGCAGCTAACAGAGCAGGATAATCAAATTATTTAGAAATATTCATACTATGATTTGCAATTGTGATTTAATTTCACCATGGTCTCATTGCGAAAATGGGCATCATTGCTTCATTGCCTCTAAAATCGTCCGTTGATCGAGTAGTTGTCACTGGCTCATCTCTGACATGCATGTTGTGCTGCAACACCCTGTGGTGCACTAGAGTTTATCTGTATGGACTCGTGCCCATATAGCTCTAATGTAGAGGTGCAACCCTTCAGTATGCTGTTTAGTTCGTCTCGTTAGAAGGATGTCATACTCTGTTTCATTTGCACTTAGGTCCACAACTTCATTCCATCCATTAGTGCTGTTACAAGCGCTAAGCCCGGTGCTTACACATGGAAGATCTCCATCGCTCTTCACGTTGGACCCAGGCTGATGATCTGCTCAGCATACTATAACTTCTTTCTCCACCGTCTTAAGAATATACCACAGCACTGGAGGTAAGCAACCTGGGACGTGGGGTTACGGGGTGAGTAAACTCAAACATATGGAGTGGAGAATAGTTAGCGAAGCAGTGCAATGTAGAGAACCCATTCTGTTTGAATTTTCCGGATCTAAATTCAGTGTTCAACCTGACATTTGCAATCTATAAAGGATTTAATATTTGTGAATGAAAGAATAAATTTACAAGTCTTTGGTGCAGGCTGCAGATGATGCATTAATTTAAATAGATTTAAATAGATTGCAGGGAACCACTGCTTGTTCACATTTATAGATCAGTTGTAATCTGCTACTTGGATGCCTACGTGGATATACTTTTTTGCCTGCATATGGGAGTGTAAAATATTCTGTAGACTGAACTGTTGGTTGAAGATTGTGTATTGTGTGGCTAACACTACTAATTCCACTAATACTGGTTATTGTATGTAATTTTTAAACCTGAAAAATCTTTCTGCATACTTTTCAGGGATAACTATTTGCTGGCTGTGTCTGTAACATACTGGTTAAATATTATAGAAAACTTGAGTCTAGTTGGCGTCACATACATCACGAACTTGGACAATTATCGTAAGGCATTGTAAATGGTTTTTACAGTCATTTTCGTTGTGCATGTGTGCAAGTGATATGAATTGTCTTTGTGTTATCACCTATTGACAATATTGATATTGCAACACTAATATACTAATTCAGAAATACTAACATTGACATTAAAATAATGAATACGTATGCATGCATATTTATCAGTTCATGTACATATCGAGTCGTGCAGACCAGGGCGGGGGTTTTTGTAGTTCCCTGCTAATTTTATTTCAAAGTAGTTAAAATGTATTGCTCAGAAACTTGTGATTTTAATATCGTTCGTAATCGTTGGGGTGGGGTCAGTCTGTTGGCTCGAAAGTATCTCACTTTTCTCTCTCTTGCAGCTGTACATGAGAAGCTGTTCATCACATTCATGGGTACCTCCACTGCCTACATGGTCTTCACCGTACTTCTCCTCAAGTATTCCAACACTGTTGCGCCGTGGATGTCGACTGTAAGTGCTATCCCCAGAGCACATCACTGTAGATGTGTTTCGAAGTTCTCTCACGTATTTCAGTACAATGCTGCCGTTAAACGTTCTGGTAAATATGATTCTGTGTGGAGTGTATGCGTATGCGACTGTTTAAACATTGACATAGTGTTAGTGTTGCAGATTTATTGTGACATGATGTAATATCTCCTCCGTGCATTATTGATCATTGTCTAAAATATGCAAGTCAGGTTGTTTTTAGAATGGCGTGTGTTTTTTTTCACATGTTGTTTAATAGAATTTCGCATAGTAATTTTGAATGTTAATGTAAAATATTTTTTTTTTTAATTTCAGGACCTGTGGTCTTACAGAGTAAAGATCATCTGTCTTCTATTGATTCTGATCTTCAGTGCCGGAATGGGGATTTTCTTTTACTATCACCGAATGTACTGCCAACCTAAAGGTACATATCTATGTGTGTGTGTGTGTGCGTGCGTGCCTGCATGCGTGCGTGCGTACATACGTATGAAGTTTAATGCACATAACAGTATTGTACCTTACTGAACCCTACGTAAAAAAAAATTATCGGTTGCAACACATCATTCAGGGTCGCCAACCATCGATTTCCGCACTCCGCAGCGGCAAGGTTATAGCTGCGTTCACACGTATACACGGCCTAGCTGGTACCGTACTTAGTTGGTGCTAAGTTCGGCTAAAATGCGTTCACACGAGATACACGAGATTCGAGGCTTAGCTAGCTAGGTATAATATAGACTGGTACCCGGTCGACAGTTCCACACGCTACACTAACGTCGTGCAGCGAACGGGTAGCAGTCTAGGTTAGCGCGCTACAGTTTCGCAATTCGAATGCGTTCACACGACAAAAAATACGCGGCCAGCGTGGTGGCGAATATACGCGGCTTAGTTGTCGCGGAATGTGATTCCGCGCTAAGCAAGCCGGAGCAATCGCGGCTAAGCAAGCCGCGGCTAAGCAAGCCGCGGCTAAGCAAGCCGCGTATATTTTAGCGTGTGAACGCTTAAATACGGAACTAAAATCTACGTGTGAACGCAGCTTATATTCCTCATTTCAGTTGCACTGTATAAAATTTGCACTGATTGTTCGCATTGTTTGCTTGGACACATTGTTTTTTTCAGCCAGTGCCTGGCACTAGCCACGCGCTAGTGCAGTAGAGATGCAGCAAGTTTATTAATAGCCGTCACTGCACGAGTCGTTTCTTGGAAATGCACGCTCTGCCATTACCTTAGTTTTGCACCCCCCCTACCATCGCTCAGTGTTATAATGTGTTTCTATGCATTTTGTATTTGGCATGTCTACGGTAAATGGAACAGCCTAGTCAGACAGGCGCTGTCTGCAAGGTGTCGCGTAGTTTGTCTGCTAATCAGATTAACACGTGGTGAGAATGGCGTCCAATTGCCATTGCCATCCAAAAAAACTGACTTTTACAGAAATTCAGGAACGAATATACACAGATGTGGCCTGTACTTGTGAAGTCAAAACTCAGTGTTACTCATGGCTATTGCATGGTATGCAAGACAGACTTTCAAGTGGGGCACGGAGGAAGGAGTGACTGCCAGAGGCATATAGTCTCTCAACAGCATAAGTGCTATGCGGGTGCAGTGGAATCTACACCCAATATATCAAGCTTCTTTGCAGCAGATAGAGAATTGTCTGTCTTGACGCAGAAGTGAGACTTACGGATTATTTAATTGAACACAATGTGCCTTTGAGGGCAGCAGACCATGCAAATGAACTCTTCAAGAAAATGTTTCCAGACTCACAAATAGTCAAAAAGTATGGTTGCAAACATACAAAAACACGTGAAATTGTGAGAAATTGCAATTCTTACCTGTGTTTTAATACATGTATTATTACTATAGTAACCTAACTGTATACGCTCTCTGAAAAGTCATGAAAAGTGTTTTGAATCCTAACTTGTAGGGTTGTTTAGGGTTGAGATAGTGTCATCAGACATGAGAATATGGCCCACAGTATGCCTCAGATTGCAGGAAAATGGCTTAAATATTTCAAAATACCCAGACCCCCCTAGCACTGCCATGCCTACGGCACGCGGGCCTGCCTGCGGCAGCCAAGGTTAATTTCGCCCCCCCCCCCGTCCATCAATTTTATTCTGCATTTGGAGTTCACATGGTTGGAGACCCTGGTGCTGGCGTGCGTGCTCATGCGTGCGTGTGTGTGAGAGAGAGAGAGAGGCTGTGCCGTGTGTGTGAGAGAGAGAGAGAGAAGAGCTGTGGCGTGTGTGTGAGAGAGAGAGAGAAGACGCTGTGCGTCGTGTGTGAAGATTGAGAGAGGAGAGAAGCCGAGAGAGGACGGATAGAAAGGATAGACGGCAGCAGTGCTATACCGTTATATTTTCGGCAATCAGCCAGTAACGGCAATCACCTGTGTGAGTGGAATGTCCGGATGCGTAGCCTGGAGACTAGAGCGACCGGTTCCGGACGCTGGTAGCCACTGCGATTAATTACCTAAATTAGCCATATTAATCTTTATTCTTCAGGTGTTATATTTTGGTGCTGCATACACTATGACACTATTTGATGTTCATACGTGTGTTTCTAATATGTGTTTTTATTTGGTTTCAGTTAGCTCACAGATACAAACAGTATCAACGAAATAGAAGAACAGTTCACAAATCCTTTGTACACAGAGACGAACAAATCGCTTATTTTATTAATCAAATGTGAGTTGTGTCAGTAATCATTTGCTAAGAATGGATATTTAATGTATTAGAGACAGAGTACTCGTTCCATGTCGTATGGCTTTATGTCACTTGACCACTTATAACACCCCGGTGCTTTAATCATCACTCATTCACCACGGTGTAATTTTATGCATCTTTTTCCTTAAACTCTTTTGCTTGGCTACAAGGTGTCACTTTACGGTATTGAATGTTCCAGAGATAATAATATAGTACGTGAATAACGTTTTCGGCAAGTTTGCTTGCGCTTCGTTAGATACATAGTACGTACGTGAATCAATTCAGTGCAAGACGATGTGCTGTGCCTAGAAGCAGAATTAACAGTGTATAGTGTGTGTCCGTTACAGAGTTTATTAGAGTGCTTGAGTGTCTGGTCGGCGAATGTAAACTGTCAGTCTAATATGTAATCATCAAGATTCACCAGTTTAAAATAGGCCTGTCAATCGAAATTCTCAGAGCTTTATCCAACTATTATTAATGTTTTACGATGCATGCCGGAAATTGCCAATATGGCTTTTACTGTGAAACGTATTGAAATTTGTTCAGTAAACTACGCTATAAGGAAACAATTCTTTATGGAAAATTTTACGCATGCTCAGAAGACCGCAATTGGTTTGAAATTAGTCACACCGTAATACCTTCTAACCCTCTAGTTAGCAGAGATTGATACGCTATAGTACTGGATAAATTACAACGCAGCCAGATCCCTGCTGTGGCTGGAGATACCCTCCAAGGACTGTCCCCTACGATTCCAGGCAAAGATTCGATATCTCTGCGAGAGCCCAAGGTGAGGGCCTTGAATCCTTCAATAAATTATCTAAAAAAACACATATGCAACGTTATGTAACATGAAATGCATATGCGCAGCATAATTTTAAAATATAGTGTATATAAAACTGGTTATTATGTATGTAAATCTCTCATGCTCTCTCTCTATATATATATATATATATTAGGTGGATGATACAGCGATATATAACTATAGTTAATGCACGATACAATATGTATCGCAATACTTTTCAAGACAAACTACACTAGCAAACTATAGCACTAAACGGTGCTCTACCAAGATCGTGTAAAATGTTTACGTAAATACAGGAGCGTGGCGCACTTGGTGACAACTGCTATTGGACTGGCAATTTCCGCTTTCTTTCTTTGTTTTCTAACGATAAGCTATGCTTTGAATATGATATATGGGAATATTATTTAGTAGTCTGTCGCGATACGTGTTTTGATGAATAGTCAAACGTATTGTTCTTGTTAATAGTGTAACGTCGATATATTCAATAATCGTCCCACGGCCTATTAATATACACGCATGTGTAACGCTGCACACACACAGAACACAGTCACAACACCGATAGACTGACAAGAACATATTTTAAACTGCAGATGCATCCTACAGTTGTTTGTGGGAGATGCTGCAGTGAGCACTACTTGCAGAAGAGATTTGGTCAACTCCCATTTTCTCCACAACACCACATTAAACATATAAACTAGATAAAGTAGCTTGACCCTGTGGTCGCACGAGACACTGTCGACACACCCATTTCCTTGATGCCGCTCCATGCCTCTGAACAGCAAAACATGCACCATCCAACAGCCGCTCGCAACATATCTGCACACAGTGCCCATTCGCTCTGCATAAAGTAGCTAAAAAGGTTGAGTAAAACTTTAATCTTACATGGGTATCGTTACTGCTGAAGACTTCGCCTAAGCGTGACAGCTGGTGATCTCCACAGGGCTTGGAACATCTGCTTGTTGTATGGAGGGCTAGGTGTTACCATAATCATCATTAATCCCACTCCCTCCCCCCACCGAACACCACTCAACTGTGAGTTACATCATTGCTGCTGAGTGGTATAGCCGTGACTGAGGAGAATGATTGATAGAAGTGTGTAGGAATATTTCGATAAATAAATTACTAAATAGCTTTCATTCACAAATTAGAGTGTTGCACATTATTGGTACATTAGGGATTGTAGTGTAAAATTAATATTGGCCAAGAATATGCCAATAAAAGGCGTGCCAAGAATCATAAAGTGTAAGTTTCACACCGGTTTAAATGGTCCATATAATGTTAACAATTTCTGGCATTTATGCGATTGTGCCCAAGTTTATTTGTCAGTTTTCAAAAAGTTAACTGCAAGGACAATTTCTGAGCATCGTAATAGGTGTTTAGAAAATTCCCAGTTTTAACGCTGTCTAACGGCACCGTTTATCAATAAAGTCTAATAATGTTGAGGCGGTATGCGGCAATTGCTGAAAGCACTGATATGGTAAAGCAACTTCATATAAGGAGTACCAATAATTATTGTAACCAAAAAGATTATGTTTAGCATTGGTCTGTTTCAGAATCGGTGTTTTGTAAATTATGTGATGAGTGCAAATCACGAGATTGTACATAATACTGCTAGCTATATTGGCTAAATACTTGTATAGGGTTTAATGAGGAATAAACTCATAATAAGTTAAAAACATCTGATATTCTTTATTGTGTTCGTCTAAATGAACAGCATTAAGACATAGATAATTCTAAGACATTCATGTTTCTTTGGGCAGGCGAATAACCAATTAGTTGTTTTTTTCAGCATATTACCAAATTTGACATCTACCAGGCCTTGATAGTTTGGACTAGGTGACTACTAGTTTTACATACCTCAAACAGTGGCAAGTGCATACTGCCGAACCTTTTACACACAAGAAGAAACGAGTGCCGCGGAGCGACAGCGACTCATACTAACACGTTGTAGCTGCGGTGACTCTGTAGTGAGTGGTGGGATTACTGGTAAACCCTGTAGTCCAAATGTGTCTTCACATACACGCCGATAACAGTGGAAGGCAAACAGGGAATGGATCAGGAAGCGCTTTGCTCAAAGAATGTTCGTTGGATCGGCGTTATGAAAGTTGCCAAGAGAAAATGGCGGCGTACGTATTAAGGTCTTCAGATTAAGGTGGAGAGTTCCCATCATAGGGGGGGGGGTTTTTTTTTTTTTTTAGGGGCAGGGGGGGGGGCGGGGGGGGGGGGGGGGGGGGGGGGGGGGGGGGGGGGGGGGGGGGGGGGGGAGGGGGAGGGGGCGGGGGGGGTTTAGTAGCAAACACTATTTGCAAAAGCAAGAAATAGGTAAGCACTGCATCCATTTACCCTATGCATCCAGCCTAACAGGCTGAAATAGAGAGCTGCACTGTAACTTAATTAAACGCAGGCTACCAGTCCACCAGACCACATGCAGCTGGCAGTGCCACTGGGAGTGGCATACGTTACATGTAACAGCACTGACAGTACAGAATGCCATAGAAATTATACGAATTTAAAGAGCAATAAACCTTCTAACAACCAAATTTAGCTTTTGAAATTTCACTGATTATGCGGGTCAAAAGATTAGCCGACGACACTTACTCTTCGGCATGTCAGCCGAAGCGTAGCATTTCAGATTAAGGAGGGGATGTTCGCCCCCTTCTGTTACACTCTTGACCTTTGACCTTTTTGACCCCCAGCCTTTGACATCCCAACATCGTTTCGGATTACCCCCCCCCCCCCCCCCCACGTCCCGACTGTTCGAAATCCGTCACGTCGAGCACGTTTAGATTTGTCCTCAAGCTGTTGACGGACGCTCGCACGCGGACGATCATGACCGTCATCAAACGCCATAACGCTCATAATAAAATGACATGAAATATATACAAATATTCTCATAAATATTCGGCTCAAGTGCAATTACTTGCAGCATTGAACTCGCAAAAAATTAAAGATCAAAGTTATTTGATGATAAATAAGAAACAAATAACTTTGATTAATAATGTAATAAAGGTGTGCCTAACGAATATGAATTTCATAACATTCATAAAGCAACAATAATCGTACTTAACATTTTTGTGTCTACAGGGAAATATTGAATATAATTTTGATGACTATCATAATTTTCCGAGTCTTTAGACTCATCAGTAAGGCTAACGTGGCTAGAGAGAAATTACTTGAAAAAACTAAACAACCACAAGTGAAATTCTGGAAAGCTAAGGAAATAACACCAGGATGTGATTCCGCGCAGTTCTTGCAGTGGTTGGTTACTGAGCTGCTTGTTTTTCAGCCTGGCATAAGTAATCCTTGTACTGCTTGTCTGTGCCAAATAGCTTGTCGCAATACATCAAATCGTAGAACGAGTAGTTCGCCAAACAAGTTCTGGTGGATGAAAGTCGCTGAGCAGCGTGAACCTGGAAATATATCTGTATGAAGCTCTATCTATCTTGCTCTCCCGATCTCTGTTCTCTTTTCACCTCTCTCTCTCTCCCCCTCTCTTTCTTTCTCTCGCCTCGCCCTCTCTGCTCTGTCTCTTATCCCTTCCCCTTCTCTCTCTGTTTCTCTCCTATTCCGCGCTCCACATACAGGAAATTTTCACATGGCATAACAAGTTCCGGGTTCTGTAGACGGGCTATCATTAATGCTTGTACAGACGACATTAGTGACGATGCTCTAACGGCTTGGTACTCCGGCATAACCCGGAATAAGGTGCATGTGGCAATTCAAGCCAAGGAATGTCAGTACCCGCGTGTGTACGTCAATGGTTTCAAGGCAGTCTCACAGCGACGCACACCCACCATGCATCAACCATGTTGTTGGCAGAAGGTCCAATCCAATGAAGAACGCCCATTCCTAGAACTGCGCAATAGAACACACGGCGAAATGACGCATGCTGGCAACATGCACTTTTACGCATTAACCGTGTTCTGTGTCATGCGAGAAAGTTGCTTACACAAATAATTATGTCGGTCAAAGAAGACTGTTTCTTTGAACTCGTTTCATATGAGCCTACCTACAGTTTCTATAGGGTGAGCATATTTCCAGACCAGCAAGACCGAATGGTGCCTGGAATAAAAAATAATTCAGGGTAAGTAGTGTACAATAACTTGAATTTGTGACAGTAGACTTGCAAGCAGGTTGTTATTAGGCATATATAATTTGGTTCTAGGACAATACCCCCCGGACAATCACCGCCAGGCTGGACAATTACCCCTGGACAAATTACGCGCCCCGGAACAATACCCCCCATAGCCAATTCACCCCTCCCGGGACCAATTATCGCCCCGAACAATTATACCCCCCCCTGACATTTACCCCCTGGGATAATTACACTTGGTGTTTTATTATTCATTGTTAAACAGTGATAGCAGGGTAGGAGGGAAGAAGGTGGTGAGGAGGGGGGAAGTAAGGTGTGGAGGGGGAGAAGGCAGAGGAGGAGGAAGAGGAGTATTTGCGTGGAGAGGAGGAGAGGAGGTGCGAGGGGAAGGAGGAGAGGAGGTAGAGGGGGAGACAGGTGTGGAGGAGGAAGAGGAGGGGGGGAGGAGAGGGGGGAGAAGGTGGGAAGGAGGAAGAGGAGGGTGGAGGAGGGGGAAAAGGTGGTGGAGGCAGCGGGAGAAGGTGGAGGAGGAGAAGAGGAGGGGGGTGGTGAGAGCGCGGGGAAGAATGTGGAGGAGGAGGAAGGGGAGGAAGGAGGAGGAGTAGAGAGGAGAGGGGGAGAAGGTGGGAGGTGGTGGTAGGGGAGAAGGTGGAGGAGAGGAGGAGGAGAGGAGAGACAAGAGAGGAGGAGGGAGGATAGAGGAGGCACCTCTACTCCTCTCCATCTCCTCACTATCACATTCGCTCAGTCCCTCCTGCCTCTTCTTTCTGCCTCCCATCAACCACGCACCGAGCCCACCGACGCCGCCTGGCACCTCCTCTAGCTATAACCTCTCCCTAAGTCTAGCCTCCTCCCTCCGCTCCCTCCATCATCCCCTCCTCCTCCTCCTCGTTTCTACTCATCGAGCTATTTCGTCCATCCTGCCTCTCCCTCCTATTCCTCCTTCCTAAGTCCTACTACCTTACTCGTCTCCGTCTTTTCCTCTAACTCCTCCTCATAAAATGTTGGGGGGGGGGTTAAATGTTCGGGGGTTTAAATGTCCCAGGGAGTAATTGTCGGCGGGGGGTAAAATGTCCGGGGGGTAATTGGCGCGGGGGTTAAATGTCGGCGGGGGTGATTGTCGCGGGGGGGTTAAAGTGTCGGCGGGGATAATTGTTCGGGGGGGGGCGGGTGAATGGCAATGGGGGGTAAATGTCGCGAGGGGTAATTGTCCGGGGTAATTTGTCCTGTACTATATATTTAGATATGGTTTAACATTTTGTTCTAAGTTATTCAAGAACTTGGTGCCAAAAGTTCGATTACAATAATTATATACTAGTAGTGGCAGCACGACGGCATGCCGGCATAACAAAAAGGCTGACATATATTAAACACACCTGCGTATACGAATGGTGCACTTTGGTGTACATGTTGTAAAGACGATTATGGTGAAGTGCAATCGTGAAGAAAGTAGTGCCAGGTATCCTCAATGATAGCACATCCTAATCACTTTGTGCGCGCGCAGTACATTACCTGAGCAAACAAATCACACCTATAGTCAGCAAAGCACACAAGGCCACAGTCAGCAGTAACTGTGCAACAAATGCCTGCTTTTGTGTCGATTTTCCGCACACATGAACATGAGGTTATATTTATGGGGCAGGTTTAACGTATCGATTAATTGAGTGGGTTATGTTTGTGATGTTCACGGCAGCGACTTTTCGACTTACCATCTGGGTATCGAGTCGTAGTCGTACTTTATATTCAAACGACTTCGTGAAATAAGTACGTTCCGAGAATGCATTGGTGCCATATATAAAATGTTCAGTCAATATTTTAGGCAAACCTATCAATTGATTGTGATGACTTTACAAAATCTTGATAATATTAAGTTTTAAGTGCATTTTCCTCTCACTGTACATTATGATTTTGTTAAAGATCGAATTTTTCACTCACTGTATGCAGAAACGACTGAATAGAAGCAGATTTCACAACATGCACCCCACTGTCTTTCTTACTGGCTTATCCTATAAAGGCAAACTCCTAGTTAGTTTAAAGACCATTGAATTATCGCCCACAGATAAAAGATTGCGATGATCATAATTCAGAAGAAAAAAAACATATATAATAAAGACCTTGATATATTTTGTGGATATCAAAGGGCTAAAGGATATATTAATAGTAAGCATCCCGATCGAGCTTCAATGTTCCGAGTTTGTCTCTCGATCGTCATAAATCTATATATAGGCATCCCTAATAAAATAACGAATTGCCTTTGCTTAGAGGAGCAGCAGGCACAGGGCTTGGACTGATTAGCCGAATCAATGGTAAATATATGGCTATATATGTGTATGCTAAGGCACTGGCGCCACAGGTCTTAAGAAAAAGTAGAAGCAACAGAATGAAAAAATCCTGAGTGATAATAAAAAGCAAGCCGGCCGTAGGCGCGGCTGCAAATGGCATAGGGGGGTGCTGGGGCATGCCACCACCTGAAATTTTTGAATGGATAGATGTCCTGGAGATGCAATCTGGTGAGTCTTGGCGAGAGAGATTTAGGAACAAAATTTTTAACCCAAAATTTACATGGAAGCACTGTGCTTCTCGCAGTGCTTCTATTCTGCCGGGCGCAACTGTGCTAAGGCGATATATAGGTGGCGATGCGCGAACTGAATTTGATATATATAATGCTATAATTAGATGGACGGCTTGCAACATGTGACAGAGAATCAATCGGCGATCATGATTCCAGGCAGAGATTAGACAAGGATAGCAGGCGCGGATTTAGGCCGGTTTTGCACCGGTTTTTTCCAGAACGCGGTCACAGCTGCGGTATCTCAGAATTGACCCTCAAAATTCACACAGAATATAGCGAAACCAAAAATAATAGCCTAATTTTTAAAATTCGCGCGGGCGTCATGCCCCGGACCCCCCCCCCTTAAGCTGTGACTAGAACTATGGAAACTGCAATGGTCACCCAAAACCCTCTGGACCCCCTGGAATAGTTACGCTGATACGGGTCCTATGTCTCCGATGAGGTAAACTGCCGGAACGTACCCTGGGTTAGCGGTCGGCGGTATAACGCGGAACGTACCCTGGTAACTATTCTGATAATGGTTGGGTTAGACGTAGGCAATAGGCCGACCCCTTAAGACTCGTTAGTGGATGTTAGGCGCGAGGTACGGTCCCGGCAATATAAGATAGTACCAGGGTACGTTCCGGCAGTACCAGGGAGACATATTAGACGCCTGGCAGTGCAGCGATATAGTTACAATGGGCAGGAGCATAAACAACCGAGAATACCAGAAAACTGAAAGAGTAAGAGCAAGGAAATTTTAAAAGTGAGGTGAGAGAGCAGAGATGGAGAGGAAACGCAAACAAATAACAACGAAAAGAAAGTCACTACCTTAGGAGTAGCGTGAAAAAACTATAACTACAGAAAAAGAAAAAACAGCCAAAACCTTTGAGGAGTGAACGAGGGAAGGAAATCATGGGGCGGGGGATGAGAGGGAGTTAGGGGAGAGAGGCGGGAGGGAGGTGAGGGAGAAGAATGTGCGTGTGTGGCTAAAATATATAACTATAAGGATCGAAGGTAAAGCCATCCTATCACGATTGAGGGTATAAAAATGCACCAAAACAACAAAATTGTTAATTAAATTGACTCGCTGATTATATATGCATATAAATCAGGAGCTAATATAATGGCAAATTTGTCATTATAATAGCTCCTGATAGTATAATAATATCCTGCTGGATCTGAACCCCCGTTCATGGACCCGGAATAAATTGAAGAGGAAACTGTAAGAACAGAACATAAAGTAGTATAACCTGCAGAAATAATCAGTCAATTAAATAATATAATATATGACTATATATCGACTCATTTTATACAAAACTGATAGTGAGAAGTGCAATGTATATTTATAGCTAAGTACTAGTAGTAGTAGTATATAATAGTATTAGTAAAGATTTAACAATATACATGTATACATATCAGAGTAGATTCGCGGCATATTATCACTCCTGATTACATATACATATAATTGTAAGCTTAATAAGAAATACGTAATCTTCGTGAACGAAATAGATCGCGTAGGGGAGTTGCAATCTCCCATTCCGTATAAGTAGCTTGGTATGTAATCGCCAGTTAAGAGAGAGATTCCAATGAGTGTAACCAAGGGGATTTGTTTGTAAAAATAGAAGTCAACGTTTCGATTGACTTGACGAATCGGCCGTTCCGTTCATTGTTGGCTATATGAATTATGGTTAGATCTGTATGATTGATGACGCGGTGTCAGCGCTGCAACCGGAAGTAACGATGTTGTAAAACAACGCACATAACACGCTCAGAATGAACAACACACTATGAA
>NW_014577082.1:396016-408531 GCF_000485595.1 Priapulus caudatus
TGGGCCATGTTCACCTTGCGCTGTGTACACATAGTGCAGCTTAAGTTGGGAACAATGGGCCATGTTCACCATGCTCTGTGTACACATAGTGCGACTCTAGCTGGGAACAATGGGCCATGTTCACCATGCTCTGTGTACACATAGTGCGACTCTAGCTGGGAACAATGGGCCATGTTCACCATACTCTGTGTACACATAGTGCCACTCTAGCTGGGAACAATGGGTTGTGTTCACTTCACTCTGTGTACATATAGTACTACTCTAGCTGGAAACAATGGGTTGTGTTCACTACACTGTGTACATATAGTACTACTCTAGCTGGGAACAATGGATTGTGTTCACTTCACTCTGTGTACACATAGTGCCACTCTAGCTGGGAACAATGGGTTGTGTTCACTACACTCTGTGTACATATAGTACTACTCTAGCTGGGAACAATGAGTTGTGTTCACTACACTCTGTGTACATATAAGGCGTTTTTATCTAAGCGAAAGCGCTTTACGGTTTCGCAAATCTTCCATTTATCTAGACGGTTTCGTGAAAGCGCTTTGGTCGTTTCTCGTTTTTATCCAGACGGTTTGCGAAAGTGCTTTGCGAAACCGTCGAAATCGCCCAGCGAGCGATTTCAGACGGTTTCAACATTCAATATGGCGGATAGTCAAACGTAAGTTATTAAGTCGTTTTCTTAATAAATGATTATATAAGAATAATAAGTTAATGTGTTATAAAAACGTACAAAGATCAGCTAAATCCTAACCAAATGGTGATCGTAGCCGAGTGTTTTTATGTAACAAAAGCGCTTTTACCAAACCGCTGATCACGTGATTTAGGAAACCGATATACCGATTTCGCTTAGATAAAAACGCCTATAGTGCGACTCCAGCTGGGAGCAGTCGGTTGTGTTCACCACACTGTGTACACAGAGAGTGCTGCTCTAGCTGGGAGCAGTGGGTCGTGTGCTGCTGACATTTGCATTTCTAAATGCACAGCACGAGGAGTTCTGTCCGTTCACCACGCGCTGCGCCCCAGATTCTCCCATGTAATATTTACAATGGGCATGCTGTACAGAGATTTCTCCACTTTGGCGTTAATTTAAAATGAACTAGTCCAATGTGACGCATGAGGTGCTATTTGGCATATATCGAAATCAGTATCGATAATTTTCGAATTAATAATGAAATTGGCCATCTTTGTAGCAAACATTATTGGTAGCAAGGGTTCAGCAATGATTGCTTGATTTAAGAAGTTGCAGTGTTGATTAGATAATTATCAATATTGAGTTCATCATTATCATTATTGATGTGATCATTCTCGCTATTTATTTGAATACTCTCAGTATTTATTATGCTGTCGTCTTCAGCGATATTTGTGCTATTATATTTGTGCTATGGTGTTTGAGACAGTGCAAGATTCAGAAAATTCTCAGCTACCTTCATGAAGGCTGAACTAATAATCTTATAGCAGTGAGTATGTTTTAAAAAATACATTCCTTTCACTTTGAAAAGAAAAATATACAAGATATTGCTACGTGGTCCAGCTATTGACATGAGGTTGTGTCTGTGTGCGTGGGTGCGTGTGTATGCGCGTCTGTGTGTGTGTGTGTGTGTGTGTGCGTGCGTGCGTGCGTGCGTGCGTGTGCGCGCGCGCGAGTGTGAGTGCGTGATGCAGCTGTGGAAGGAGATCAATAGATAGCGAGGGCGAAAGTGTGCGCGCGCGAGATAGAGTGAGAAAGAGAGAGAAATATACGATTTTTGTGTTTACTAGGTGCTTTAGTACATGCACGTATAGATGTAACAAAGTATGATGTTAATGTCTAAAGTCGTAGTGTCTCGTTGTCAAACGGTTTCCAGCGTTATACTAAGAATGTCGGCTTATTGATCTCACGCGTTGTCTTTACTCGGTGTTGTTTTCATCTTTGTTCTGTATCGGCTGCTTTTGCAGGAGTTGCAGAACACGTTTTATTCATTTTTTTACATTTTATGCGTTTCATCGATGAGAAGTGCATTTTGACATTTTACTTATTTTTACGTGGAAGTTTTTAGGTTTGTTTGGTTAGCCTGCGGACGGTATATAGGCTACTCGTCGATTTCTCTTATATATTTATACAGAATTTTATTTATAAATGCCACGGCGAGTATCGCCTTCCGGTGGTGCGTATAATTTAGTTACGTAGTCTTTCAAAGTGGTTTACACGCTTTTGTTTATTAAGGATTCTCGTTGTCTTGCGTGTTTGCACTAAATAATTTAAGCAGTCAGTGTTACACATATAATTGCTTATTGTTATATGATGTTATGTAATTATCTTATGGTATAATTATTTAATGTAAGTTTCGTGACGTACAGCGAAGCTGCTGGTTGCTCTCTTGGTGGGTGGGCAAGGAGAATGACGGCAACTTTATATCTCTGTTTAGAGGGTTACTGCAGAGAGGCTATAGTCGTTTTGAGTCTATCCGAATAGGAAAAAGTTGTCTCAGTCTGTTAGTATTCCGTGTGCTAAGTCTTCGCGCCAAGATAGCTTAGGAGCTAAAGTTGCATCTTGAAGAGAGATGCTCGTCTCTCATCGTTCGTTGTTTGTGATCACATTGACGAGCACTTATTGCATCCAATTTTGTATTTTATGTCTGACGGCGTATTACAAGGGTCAGCTAGGTGATTCTAGCGTCGGCTAGAGCATAGTAAAGTTCAGGTGGCAATGTGGCATGTACTGGGATTTCGCCCGTGCACGGTATATACATCCCACACATCACTCTACTACACTCCCGAGACGTGCGTTTTTAGATCGTGGTGTTTTAGCGGGGCAAATTGCCGCGCTAATGTAGAGGCGCGGCTTGGGGGACCCCTGGTTAATAAGGTCGACTATACGCGTCGGTTAACCGAAAATATCGACGCTAGCTTCTGCGGCAAATGCGGGCATCGCCATTATCGCATAAACCCGGTGATTGCGTGACGATATTTTTGAATTACTCAATGCTCTAAAACGCTGAATACTCGTCTCGTGTAAATTGTGTATGCGCTACTACATTGTAGACACATCGTGTTTAGTCTATCGAATGAAATCACTATAGGTACAATCCTACTGTTGATGATGCAACGTTTACTCTCTATTTACGTATATGTTTTTTGTTGTTGTTAAAAGCATCGATGCTAATCGAGTAACGCAGCCGCATGATAGCGTAATTAACATCGCGTAGCGGAATGTAACCATTTTCAAAGGTTTCCATTTCTATTTCTACGAGCTGTATCGGCTGTCACAACTTTACTTCGAGCACAGTATATAGCGACCGTCTGAGTGTTGACTGACAGCTTAGATTACTGCATGCTGCACATCTCGTCACGTATTCATGGCTAGCCGTGTCGTCGATTTTTAATGCACTTGCTGGTTCTTGTTATTGTAGGCCCCGTTTCTTTTGTTTGTCGCAACATTGTGCGATGGTAAATTATGCAGTACTAGGCATACCCACCCCCTTACACTGTATGTGTATGTGCGTGCATGCGCGCGCGCGTGCGTGCGTGTGTGAGTGCGCGCCAAGAAGCTCACACTGTATCTAGTCATATTCTGCTTAGCCTATTGGCGATCACAATTAAGGGAAAACGTCTTGTTACGCTTGCATCTTGTGTCTTCTCATGCTGGAAGCCATGACGAAGTAACGAATGATGAAGCCAAAAGAGTATACTTGAACACATTTCTATCACAAAAACTGCGATGTGTTTCATAGTGGCACGGATTAGACGCATGAATTACATTGTCATGTTAACGTGCATAACGCACGTAAGTTATGATAAATGTCTCATTAACATTCTCTTCAAGCACGTGAATTATGATAAATGTCATGTTAAAATTCTTCAAGCACGTAAATTACGATAAATGTCATGCTAACATAATTTTCTCGAGCACTTAAATTATAAATGTCATGTTAACGTGCTTCAAACACGTGAATTTGGATACATTAACAGCGTAACGAACTGCATAACAAAAAACTTCACTGCGTGTAGCACAAGAAAACATGAATTAGTAGGTATTCACCAGGTGCTTGATAAATGTATAATGCGCTGGTAGCGGTAGCATTTTTGTCAGCATTTTACTGAGCTTTACTGGTGTACTATCGGACTAGAATTTAACGTCATTCAGTACGTGTGCGGTGATACAAATTGGGGTGAAATACTTCAGGGATATCGTAGAGGGGAAATGGCTGCGGAGGCGCGGTAGCTTCTAGAAGGAACTGGTAGTAGACATTACCCAAAAATAACAATTGGGTGTTTAGGGCTAGTATTGATAGGCTGTATTAACAGTGTCATGATGCCAGGCAGGCAAGGTGAGAGCGAGAGATATCTAGATGTGTACGTTTGCGCACGTGCGCGTGTAGACCATGTAATTTGTCATAGTTTCCATGACAGTTTACGAGGCTTCCCATGTGAAAAGTTACGCGGTGTAAAGCTCTGTAAAGTTTACAGTCCTGACAACCACAATAAATCGTTACATTTTGTCATTTAATGAAAGTTGTCATGTTTATCATTGTGTGCAGAAGGCTGGATATATGTTGTCACTGCTGTTGAACAATGAACGGATTTTACAATGCACACGTGCTGTCGGCCCGCCCGCGAAATTTTTTTCCCCACTTGAGTTCCGGACCACAGCCAATCAGCGCACTCCATTCACTCGACTTCCTCGAAGCAACAATGTAAAATGAATACCAACTATACCTAAACCTAACACTAACTATAATCCAACCATATATATACGAACCATATATTACAAAACACTATCTATGGTGGGTCCGGAACTCGAGTGGGGGAAAGAAAATTCGCGGCCCGCCCGTGGACAGTTTGACATAATTATGAGATTGACTGAAGAAAGTTATCTTGGCAGTCAGTCAACGGCGACCAACGTGCGAGCGCCATTTGACATGAGACGTATGCTTAATCATACTAGTCTTACGTGGATAAAATCTCCCCCCCCCCCTAATATCATATGCTTTAACCTTTTGAGGATAAGGTCAATTATTTGGTTTTGAAGCATTAGGTATTATGCATTAATGCCAATGGGAATAATTCAATTAAGTAATTTCCATGTGAGTGATAGTTCGCCGGTGAGAGGAGTTTAGTTAGTTTGTTACAGAAAAGTTTAGAACAGTGTTATCCAGCGTTACAAGCGGAATACAAAATTTCAGGTAAATCCCACTAGCATACATTTTTATTACAAAAACGAGTAATAAATACAGAGGTACTTGTTTTTCTCATGTCTATGCGATGTATCTATGCCAATGCACTGTTCATCACAATTTAGTATTCACGGTGTCGCACATTACACACTAGAAACAGATAAGATTTTAACGAATACATCAGAATTGCCTCTGCAATTGAATGTGTGAATTTGATTGAATTGAATGGTGCTTGTTCATTAGATCTTCCAAACTCAACAATATGTAAGCATCATATAAATTACCAACAATCTGGAGGAAAAATAAACAAATAACGTTCAGGTAGTCACATGTTAACCCTCCAAATAACCTACCTCCAATACTAAAAAAGTAGAATTTCCTATAGATGAGTAAATAACTGATGTTTAAAAGATCACACATACAGTAAATGGTTCTGTAATTCCTGCAGAGCCAAATTTAGGGACAACTGTTAGGTTCAGACACTATAGCAACATGTAATAAGCTGATCAGCTTTCATACAAAATGCAAACTGCAACACTATCATAGACTAATTTTCACTTGCCAGAGTTCAGTTTCCTTCCCCAGCTCAGCTCTGCACAATGTGTCTGTCCCACAGAGAGCCCCCTATATGTTTGACTTGTATTTGTGGAGTACTCTCCAGCAGTCAGTATTCCCTACACAACTCCCCCATACTCCCCACCCCTGATGTAACAATCACTGAGTCCCAGTCCCCCCACCCCCACCCCACGAGGTGGCGCCGCGCGCTACGCGTCAGTGAACGTCGTCGCGCACCACGTACGCCATCTGCGGGCCGACGTCAAAGCTGCCGCCGTTTTCGACGACGTGAACGCTCCCCCTGGTGGCGTCGATCGCAAACACGGCTGCGGCGCCGACGGCGAGCTTGCTGTTGAGGGGCTGGCCGAATGCGGGGATGCATCGCGCGCCTGCCAGCGCGTCCTCGTAACGCAGCAGCTGCACCGCGCTCGGGTCTACAGACGAGAGAGGACAGACGTGAGAAACGCCCAGGTTAGGGAGAAAGACAGACAGAGAGGGGAGGGAGGGGGAGGGAGGAGAGGAGAGAGAGAGACAGAGAGATAACAGACAGATAGAGAGGTTAGAGGGAGGGGAGGAAGACATACAGACAGAGAGTACAGACATGAAAAACGCCCAGGTTAGGGAGAAAGACAGAGAGAGAGAGGGTAAGGAAGAGGGAGGGAGGAGAGGAGAGAGATAGAGGGAAAGGGTGGGGAGAGAGCGAGAGAGAGAGGGAGGGAGAAAAGAAGGGAGAGATAACCATAGAGACAAGGGAAGGAGGAGGACAGACATACAGACAGACACAGACGTGGGGGGAGGGAAAAAAGGAGATAGATGTGACAACACATGTTGTTATAAACAAACACCTAGGGCCCGTGGCCCCCGTTGTCAGAAACAAAATTAGTCTTAACATTAGTCTTAACATTAACTTCCACTCGTAACCGTTGACAGAAACATCGCAACGTTACGAGAATGAAAAATACTCGAAAATATCCTCTTAACATTACGAGAGCCCAGACCCTCTCGTAACTTTAATATTAAGTTGAAAATGACACATTTACACTAGTTACACACGTTTGCCACGCTTGCCACGACTCTCACGTCTCGTGTTACAGTGTGAGAATTTGTCTTGTTGTGGAGAATAAATTCATGACCGCATCGTTTTTCATCAAATATTATTTATATGTGGTTAGCCATCATATAAATATGCATATATTACTGTGATGTACAATAAATGTGTATGAATTTGAATTTTGTTATTGATTCTCATCCAATCAGCAGCCTTGTGACATAAAATTATGAAGTTCCTGTTATCGTGAGTTTGCTCGTAGCTACGATGTGTTTCTGCCAACGCTACTCTCGTAGCATTAACATCAGTCGTAAGTGTTATCGTAGCATTAACATTAGCATTAACTTTACGATGTTTCTGACAACGGGCCCCAGCGCATTTGTTACGCCTACGCCACCTAGTGGGAACTAAAGTAGGCTTAAGCTATATAAAGCTCTGCGAGGTGGCAGCTATCTTCTCACCTAGTGCATACTCAAAGCTGTAGCATACCAAGTGTGGCTATAATAAAGCATGGTGTTGTAACATATAAACTCTGAATTCAGTACTTCCATCAGTATTGTAACAATAGAGACAGAGTTGGAAAGGAAATGAGAGAGTTAGACAGATCTAGAGAAGCTGGAACAAGAAGGTAAAGGAGGAAGAGATAGAACAGGGGATGGGAAAAGAGGAAGAGAAAAAGAGTGATTGCGGAGGGAGTAAAGGAGGGGAGGGGAAAGAGAGAACGAGTGAGAGGAACAGGGAGAGGAAGAGTGAGATATAACATAACTATACTAGACAGAGGGCACTCACGGAGAGTGCATACCGCTGCCAGCATGTAACATGTGGCCGTCGCTGCTGGCTGCTGCTGACTGACTGGCCTGCTGCTGACTCGACGCGCTAATATCGATCGCGCGAACACATTAACACACTACACGAGACCGATCACATAACCTCCCTTCCAACTCCGTTGGGCGGAGGTAAATATATAGTTAATTTTTGCTGGCTGCACGGAAATATGACACGACTGCTCGCGATGGCAATCATTAAAACCCTGGGGTCCGTTGTCAGAAACATGAGTTATGACTATCAAACGTCTAAAAAACTTCACAATATTTGACATTAAATGTTGCAATTCATAATCCATGTTATCTACAAAAGGCGTATTTTTTCGACTACTCGTAACGTTTCTGACACAACGGGCGCCAGGACACACGCAAAGCACGGCGACACGTCTCACCTTTAATGAGCCTGTCCATTTTCCACATTCGGTGTGTGATCCGGGCAGCCGTGTCACCCTGCAGGATCGGCACCGTCAGCTGAAAATGGCCGCTGCACGGCTGCGGGTTCACGATCAACATAGGGACCGACGCCTGCAAGAAAACAACAGCGCCTGTAGCCGTGCTGGAGACCAAGGATGTGACACTGCAATAAACAGAGACCCGTCACGCGGCCACGCATACTGCCGAGTGCATGGCTACCACGACTGATAACCACGTACAAGGTCAAGGGCTTCCATCACTCGAATGACAACAGGTTGTGCCCCTTAATTATCATAACAAACTGTTTGTCGTTCGTGTGCACACACCTCTGTCCTGTAGGTTATGATGGGTTTACCCGGGCAGCATTCCTCTTGTATCTTCACATCCGTGAAATCGAGTGAGAATTTCACATCCAAACCCTCGAGCTGCAAGCAACAAACAACAACGATCATCAACTAGGACAACAAACAACAAGAATTATCATCTAGGACAACAAGAACAAAAACATTAACGAAAGCAACACAACAACCACCAACACCACTACTACCACTAGTACTACCGGTGCCACCACCATTTACGATACATCATGACTGTCTAACACTACATGGTAAGAAGCCGCCTACCTCTAGTGTGCTGTGGAGGTAGACAATATTCTCCTGTAAGACTGCCTGCTCGTCAAACTCCATAGTGAGATTGAGTGCCTTCAGTCCTTGCTTCACGACATTTTCCTGTAACAACGATCACACCCTCAGGGGACATGATGCCACAATCTTAACACACAGACCATGTGAATGCAGGTATGAATTTGATAAACAACTACCTAAGACGAATAAAATGACCAATGACAGCATTGCACACATAATGTGATATTACAATTTAATATAATTAATCTAGTAGAACACAATACTCAAAATGACATTGGAATAAAAAACCTATAAACATATTTACCATATATAAATTTGCTTAATTAAAATCAATTAGTTCAAAAAGACAAACCTTAACTGTCTGCACGAAAGGCATGACCTTTTTCATGTGTTTTTTCAACTCGGGCAGATTCTTTAGAGCAGCAGCCACTGCCTTGTTTTCTGGCATTTCACCAGATTCCTAGCAAAATGTCAAGAAACCATAATAAGTATTTGACAAGGCTGTGTAACAAAGATAATAAAACAATAAAGGATTTTAGCATTTGAGTACAATACCATGTTAGCAAATCCCCCATGCCATTCTACGATAATTTAATACTCAAAAATGATATCTAAAACATCAAGGAATTATATAAAAATTAGGTATCCTGCCATTTTTCATACAGTAATAAAAACCGATAGGCAGGGTTATGGTGAGCTGCCATCTACCACTATGCTTACCTTCTACTTGCCATTTTTGCTTACACACACCCACCTATTACCCCTCTATTCCCTATACCCTATCCACACGCAGAACACATGCACTTACATCATGGAGTTTCTTTAACAGAGTCAAGATGGTGCACTGCCATGCAGGGTACGTTTTTGCCACAAAGATCGTGCCATGCGTTGGTTTTTCTGGAGCCACTTTCTGTGTAAACATGAGGACAGACACAAAATCAAGAGACCCAATTATACGCAGGTTGTTCTATTACGATTTGATTACTCGATCAGTATTTATTTTAAACAGCACTGAGATTTTCGTCTAACAAAGTGCTAATGTATACGATAACGCTCAATACGATATGCCATAAGAAACTTCTTAATATAATCAATAGCGATTACTGCGATAACTGCAAGTGCAACTAATAGATGAGTGAATACTGAATGTCAAATAATGTGCATACTTTGCCCTTGGGGGCCTGACAGAGGTTCTTCAAACGTAGTCTGAACATGTGTGCGGCATCCATGAGGTACGTGGACGAGGCCAGCAGAATGTCATCGACGGGTCCGGCCACGGGCCACGTTGCGTGCATGATGCTACCAGGCTGCAATGACACACACACACCACAACTCCTTATCTTATGAGTCGACTCATGAGATTGAATCTCTGTTCTACTCGAATAGATGTTTAACGCCGACACAGGACACGATGCGTTCATGATGCTACTGGGCTGCAATGACACACAACACCACTTCTTACTGCCTAACTCATGAGATCGAATCTCTATTCTACTTGTACGCTAACAGACTGCTAGGGTCGCAAAACCCAGTACAAGGTAATCGATATTTCTCCTCGAATCTGTGATCGACCTCTTACTAAATCACTCTGCTTAGTTTCTTGTTCTTAGGAAACACCTCAGTGATAAACTGCCTACCTTTCCCAGTTGCTCCCAGATGTGCTCACATATATGAGGGCAGATTGGTGACAAGATGAGAATCTGCCACTCAATAAACTGGAATACCAGATCTTTGTGCATGCCCTCAGTGGCGAGTTCTCTGTATTTGTCTCGTGCTGCCTGTCAATATCAAATGTAAAATCTATTATCTATTTTCACTACCTATTTATTTTACATAGAATTACAATTTATTACTTATATATTTCATGGTATTCATCACAAACTTATTACATGTTCTATACAGTAGTACATCATATGTAGTATAAGTACCAACTCTCTATATATTTATATAATATATGAATACATATAAACAGAGGGGGAGGGAAGGAAGGTGTGATGAGTGGGATCAATAGGGAGGAATGGAAGGGAGGGAAGGAAGCAAGGGAACAAAGAACAAGATGCTCTCCAAGTTGGTTCCTATAATATGCTTTTAAGTCATGACTTCAAGGGAGCACTAACTCACCTGGAATTCAAAGAAGCCAGTCTTTAAAGCCTCCTTGAACATCATGCGGTCATAGTGCTGTGCCGTCTCTAGCACTCCCTTATTCATGTCACTAAAAATCACAGCAGAACCAGTGAGCACAGGTAGCAGGGAGGAAAAACACAGGAAATTGTGCCAAAGCACACTGACCAAACGCCGAATTTCTTTGGCTAATGCTAAACGTCTAAATTATACTAACATTATATGTATTATTAATAATATATTATTAAATATGATATATGTTATTATTAATATTATATAAATACTTTAGGACATGATTATATTTTTATACTTGTATATATGGCAGTGATGTCTAAATAAAGACCAGCCTTGTTTTAGATTAGATTATTTTAACCCCGACTGTTGTTGTTTTTGCCGTCATTGTTTATGACAGAACATCCGTCATGTCATTGCTTATGAGAGAACATCCGTCATGTCATTGTTCATGAGAGAACATCCGTCATGTCATTGTTTATGAGAGAACATCCGTCATGTCATTGTTTATGATAGAACATCCGCCATGTCGTTGTTCATGAGAGGACATCCGTCACAGTGACACAACCATTGGATGGTGTCGCACCTGATGAACACTTTGTCGTTGAACGTGTCGCAGGGGCCAGATCTCAGCGTGTCCCTATTGGCTATCATCTCCTTCACCCACTCGAGCAGCGTGTACAGCCGCAGGATGCCTGCGTCCGCCATCGTCTCGACGAAGTTTGCATCCTCGATCGCATCGCCGGCGTCCGCCAGAGACAGCCTCATGCCTGCCGACAACAACTCACCGCGTTAGAACAGCAACGCCTGCTGGCCAGGTCACTGCGACTCCCATGTGGAAGACAGGTCTGTACCAATTTATTGTGTGTGTACCTAACACGTTTTACCATGGAGAGTGCTCGTGCATTCAGATGTAAAATGTTGATACATGTGATGCAGAAATAAACACTACACTGTTTACTTATTTAATGGCAGGTGATTTTAGAGGTCACCTCTACTAGGAGGGTAGAGGCACAAGATGGTGCTTGTAACTACAGCCAAACCTTCCTAACCTATCTGCATGTCAACTAATTGCCATTTAAACTCTAAATGTGCGACGAATAACAAATATTTGTATACTGCTGGCACTTATGTGCGCTGAACGTGCATAAACCTTGCTCAGGGTTCTGCCCACGGTGGGCGGCGGTGGGCGGGTATGCCCGGCATTCGCGGTTGCCGCCCGGCACTATATATCTCCGCCCGGCACTAATTTTTAATATTAAAAAAAAACAAAAAAAAACGGACCCACCTACATTGGCTTCGCGCCTACGGCGCTTGCATCGTCGCAACTGGATGCGCCCGGCACTAAAAAATCCTGGGCAGAACCCTGCTTGCTACTTGTCACATATGAATTTTGGCAACATTTTTTTATGATTTTGTACTGGTTGAATGTAATTATGACACGAAGTAATCTCTCTTACCATCTGCTGAAAACTTTGTTATGGCTTCATAGAGATTCAGAAAATTTCCTGTTGACTTAGACATCTGCAACGATAAAATCCTGAATTTAAAACCAACATTAATAATAATAACAAGTGCTGCGGAGCGACAGCGCTCATCTAACGTCTACTGCGATGACTCTGTGGTGGAGTGGTGGGATTCTAGTAAACCCTGTTAGTCCCAAATGTGTTCACATAAAGGCACAGGGATGGTATCAGGAACCTTCTCAAAGGAATGTTCATTGGGATCGTTATTAAAG
>NW_014577082.1:409488-421617 GCF_000485595.1 Priapulus caudatus
TCGCACGGACGGACGCTCGCACGGACGGACGATCATGCGATTCTACAAGCTGCATCTGACTACGTCAAATGAGCTAATAATAATAATAAGCAATGGACACATGCCCAGACACAATCACAGCATAATCTGACAACATTAGAAAACATCTGACAACATTTTTCAATAGACTATGGAATGACAATATCATATGAAAACGAGCTACAAACTACCTAGAGTGATTGTAACCAAATAACTTTGACACAGTGTCGGCTCAATCTATCGACGTGCAACAGGCTATACCTTCTCAGAGTTCAGTAACAGATGTCCGTTCGCTCTTACTGCCTTCGGCCACTTTGTTCTACAGACGAAAAGTACACAAACTTATACAACAGCTTCAACAAGATACAGAGGCAGCAAAAAATTGTGATGGCAGACCACAAAAAAACATCACTACTTTCCCCAGCTTTGAGAATAACGCACCTGTCGTTGGGCCAGATGGCACAGTGGTTGTAGAGATAGTAGGTCAGGTGGTTGGGGATGAGATCCTTGCCAGACACACGCAGGTCAACGCCGTACCAGTGCTCAAACTCCTTCTTCATCACATCCAAGTTGCTCTTAGTAATGCTCGTCTTTGGAAAGGGAGCATCCTTGAAGAAGACATAGTCCCACACTTCTGGGGTCAACTGCTCTGGCCTGCCAAATTCAAAATGCCATACAGTAATATACCTACGTTATGTATGGGTGTATATAAGTAAACAAAGTTATAACCCAAGGTACGTATTACCGCAACCTAACTTATTATAAGCTATATGTACATATATATGCATTAATGTACATAGAACAAAGAAACGATTTTCAGGTATTGTTAACTAAGCATATATATATACTGTATGAAATGGGATTAACGGGACAATATGTGCAGAAATATAGGTAGGGAAATAATACATGTAATATCAATGATATCATATGCTACAACCCTCAATCGAAGGGCACTAGAGTCAATATATTGTGCATCTACCTTATATTAAGCGGACTCTTGCCACTGCCATCGTATACACCGCCCTGCAGGAGGTGTGACACCGTGTAGTAAGCCATGTAGATGGTAGAATCCGACAGCGACTCAATCAGATACTGTGGGTCCCACGGCAGTTTCGTGCCTGTAACGTTGTTTCGCGTACTCGTAAAGACGTCTATTAATGACTGCTACGCTGCGAAGCAACGCTCTGCAGTCGTAAAAAATGGCTATGAACAACGTCGCCATTAGGGGGCATCCATAATTAACTGCCACAATGACTGCGACATTAGTGGGCAAAGCTTGGCAGTTGCAAACACAATTACGACGTAGAACGAAAGTCCCGTCTCCAGTATTAGTAAATATAGTAATACTAAAACCAATAGGGACGTAAAAGAACCAATGAGGGTGCAAAAAAAAAAACTCTGGCTGTTAACACCCTCAGTGCCATTTAGCTAAAAAGGCTAACTACCTGGCTGTACCCAAGCTAGGTCACACCCCATGGCTAGCTATAGCCCTGGATGTTTAATTATTCCTTACGAACTGTCCAGTATAGAAGTAGAAGTAGAAGAAAGCAACGACCAATGAGCAGCCATGTTAAATGTGCAATCCAACTAATACCTGACAAGTAATATCGCTGGAAGATGGAAATATAGAATGCCCCTTAAAAACAATAATAATAATAACAATAACTAGAGTACTCGGAGAGCACAGACTTCCGCCAAGACAGCTGAATTCTCTCACTGTGAAATTTTTTATTTATTAATTAATTAATTAAGTTTGAGAAATTAATTATTAATTAAATTAATTAAATAATTTATTGCATTCCGGATACGGAGCACTATTTGATAGATAGATATTCGCTGAGATGCGAGCGTGGCAGGTGGGCGGAGGAGCTGTGTGGTGCCCTTAGCCTGTGGTGTGCGTGTTTGTAAGTCTACAGCCAGGCGCACGAGACTAGGCGGAAGTGAACTGAAACGTGCTGTTCCAACACCCACACACCAAACTCAAACACCGCCGGTAGAACCATAACTCCGCGGCAAGCACCCCTGGCGAGGATACTATTAGGAAGAAGGCAGAAAGAAGAATACTGATAAAAGAACTGAGAGCACGGGGGCCCCACGGTGCACGCCGACTCCCCCGCCCTCGAAGAGCACAGACCTCAACCCCGCCAAGGCCAGCCACTAATACCTAAAGTGAAAATTAATTAATTAATTAATAATTATATTAATTATTAAATTACATAATTAATTGGATCGGCGGATCACCACAAAAATGTAATCAGTTCTAAGTTACCCATTTCTGACCTATCCTGAAAAATTTTATTATTAATTGATTAGTTAATTAATTAATTGGATCCGGATACGACCAAAAATTCATCAATTCTAAGTTGGGCGATTTCTGACCTATCCTGAAAAATTTATGACAATCCGTCCATAAATTTTTCAGTTAGGCTGTACACAAACAAACCCACAAACCCACAAACAAACAGTCAAACACACGCCGGTGAAAACAACCTCCTGACACCCTTACTTGGCGGAGGTAATGATAAGCTGAACAACAAGTGCCGCAGAGAGCGATAGGGCTCATCTGGTGTCTGGTGTTCTGCTTATAAATTCATTTGTGCATAGCAAGACGTCCTATACATACGTTAATTTCTAACCCACAAAAAACAACACTTTAAACTAGTGTAATAAATTCCGATAGATTGGCGGGCCGCTATCAAAAGCATCGTTGCATCGGTCAGCCAAGAGCATATGCAGCAATGGCAGCTCTCAGTGTGACGAGCGGATTGCAAAAACGCAGGAGCCGAATAATTACCATATTATTACTATACATAACGTGCGTTCTATGGTGTCAGGTAATAACTACATTAAACCCCTTGGCGGGCACATCTGGCTCGTTAAAAAATAGCTCAATGGTTGATACAACCAGAGGCAGCTCGTGCAAGATTACAATTTAGCAGCAATACGATAGCAAATATATGTAAACTAATTTCAGTACAAGGTAGGCCAGTGATTAGTGGACCAAATAAGCTCAAGAACGTACACACTTGCATCTATATTGGTGCCAAAATTTGAGGAGAAAATTCAGTTGAGGAAATCCGCAGCCTCACTCCTGGTAATTATTTGAGTGCTAGTGACTGTATTCCAACTATTCATAATGTACACTACAGAATCTCATATATAAGTCTGCTCATTATCTCCTAAGTAAGCGGTTGTTCAAGTAAGAGTTATGTGTGGAATTTCACTGTAAAATGGAGCTTTCGCACAACCACCAGGACTACTGCCGCCACGGAGTTTGAGAAACAAATCAATGTTTAACCCTCCTCTTGAGGTGCAAAAGGTTATCCGACACTTTACTCTTCGCATGTCAGCAGAAAGTACATTTCATGGTCCTTTCAATCAAAGCCTAAAAATGCTAGGTCAACCGCTGGAAACAAAAAAGGTTTTTCATCACTCCGTCCAGAGCCATGTCCTCAGAAAATGTCTAAAATCTGCCCTGTGCCCCATTGACCTTTGACCTGTGACCTCCAATTTCCGCACAGTGATGGCTTTTCCTACCATGATGCTATACACCGACTATCACGAGCCTAGGTCGAGCCGTTTAGATTTGTGCCGTAATTCTGCATTTCCTCCCTATACCTTAAGTTACCTTATACCTTAAGTTCCTAAGGTACAGTAAGGTACTTTCCTCCCTATACCTTAAGTTACCTTAAGGAGGGAATGTTCCCCCTTCTTTTACACCTCTTGACCTTTGACCTTTGACCTTTGGCCCCCCAGCTTCGACATTCCAACTCGTTTTCGGATTACCCCCCACGTCCCGACTTTCGAATCTGTACGTCGAGCCGTTTAGATTTGTGCCCAATTGTTGACGGACGCACGCACGGACGCACGCTCATGCGATTCTACAAGCTGCATCTGACTATGTCAGATGAGCTAATAATAAGTGACAGGCTTTGCTCACCCAGGCCATACGAACGCGAGCACGCATGCTCGTGAAGCCAATCCAGAGTTGCTAAATAATTCCTGCGCACTTCGTCCAGGTATGTCTCCATCTGATCCAGGCACTGTGTCGTCTCCTTCTTCCAGCCCTCCTCACCATAGTCCAGATACCTGCATCAGAATTTCTCCTGAACTCATGCATGTTTAAATTGTAATACAATAATTGAAAATAGTGAAATATCCAGGCCAACTCATCGAGTTTGTAAACGGACCATGACAGTTATTTTTCAAATGCCCGCTACATTAACATGATTAAGCTTAGTTACATAATGCGTACTGAAGGGAGGAGCAATAGATTACTCTATACACCAAGTCAGCTTACCACTGATCACACAGTGCGACCACGCACTCGTCACCAGACCTAGAGATGATCTTCTTCTCTGGCTCCTGATAGACAACAGCTTCATTCTGCAGCAGTGAACGCAATCAAAACTAACCAACTTGCACTTTACCGACTAGTAAAGAACGCCACTCAATCTTGCACTTAGTGATACTGTCATCATTCAAAAAAACATAAGAAAACAAAGACACTTTACATGTAAGAGAGGCCAAAAGTGTAAAGGATACCTCTGGTCAGTCAGCACATTGACGAAGTTTACACAAAGCATTTGTTGTCAACATGTGATTACAGTAAAGTGGCCATAATCATTACAATTAATATATATCTCATACTATGATCACTAATTAACATAATGCTGCTACTAATGCACTTACTCTATCAATCATCTTCTTCTGAATGGGTTTCTTAACATCCTGGACCTTCTCGCCTTTACAGTCACCCACCAGCATCACCTATAGTATGCAATTACTTTATTTTAACTTTTTTCTTATTTGAAATAGGTGGACCATCAAAAAAACGGTTACACTTCTCCAAGAGTTTATCAAGAAACCTTTGCTCTGTTGTTGATAGCTCGCTGTCATGTTCGGCTGTTCCACAAATTTACAAATATTGCCTTGTCTCTCGGATAGGAACCTACTTGATTACTCCTCTAATAATGAGTAAAGTGTGTTTATAAAACATGTTTCGTTATTTCTACTTCAGTTTTTTTTAACAGAGTTCTAAAATTTGTTACTATTTCTGAAATCCGACTGCACTCTGCTGTCCGCAGCCTGGCTCCCAACCACACGGCAAGACTGTATCACTTACACCTTCGTAGAAGCCTTTGAGGTAGACCCTCTCCTTGGCTTCAGTCAGCTTATCCTTGTCATTCTGACTCTGCACCTTCAGCTGCTCGCAGGCAGTCACGGCTGATAGATTACCGAACCCCGGAATTTCAATTATCGGCACCTACACAGAAGACAGCTCACTAGATTAGCGTGAATCTGGCAATCCGATGAGCTTCTCCTTAGCAGCCACTAGCTTTCACCCGGAGTGTATATAAGCTTAGCTGTTTAAACATACAATGAATGCAGGATGAATGCAGAACATTCAACCTGTGCCCATGGACGGTATCATAAATAATACTTCATCAACAATGACCAGTAATAAGTGTATATGACAGCAGTGACACTCACACCTCTGGCCTCCCACAATATATGATATCTCGATGCTAGCTTCTCTTCCCACCCCCAGAATGGTTCCCACCTCTACTTCATTTTCCACTCTCTCATTCTGTCTCTAGCTTTCTGTCGTCCATTATGCTTCCAAATCTTTCATCCAGTCTTTGGCTTTCTACTCTCGCTCCTCTGCGCCCATCTCTATTATCCAGTTCTCCTGATTTCTACCCTCTCCTATACTCCTTAACACCTACCCCTCTCATCTTTCAACTTCCCCTCTCTCTCATCCACTCCCAATCTATTTACTCCTTGGTCACATACGGGATCATAAGGCAGCACCATCTCATCCTTTATGCCGTATTTCTCACGGAAAGGCTGCTTCTTCTTGAGATCTCGGAGAGCAGCAAAGTCATCTGGGGCGTCTGACGGTACACTGGTGACAATCCCCGTGCCTGCAGAGAAATAATGATTAAAAGTAACATAATCCTGCATGAACATATTATATCGACACACGATAGCTACATTACTAAATTGCAAAATGCTTTACAGAGGTACTTTTAACGAAAGCTAGGGTTGCCTGAGATAGCACCTCTGCGAATGCAGTTACATGAAGTGTGGACACCTGTCTCGATGATTACAACACAATGTCTCGATGATAGCCGTTGATTATTTATAGACAATGAAAACTAGAGATGTAACATGCAAAATGTAAAGCTTTACAGTCACAACTAAATTCCATCCAACACTTACCTTTATCCTCCTTAATCGTTAGCATCGGAAGCGTATAAATCATCTTGTACTTTGTCAAAGGTGCATGCAGACCCATGCCCATTATATCCTATAAATGCAATAACTGCAATTATGCCATTATAATGCAATACATTAAATCCAATATATTTCGTTTCAATTAGAACAACATTCATGCAGGAAGCATTGTTCCAGTTTTAAGATTGCATTTACTTACAACAGAAGACATGTATAGCACATCCGTAATTCACAACAGCGATAGAGACGTAACATAACACGACGTCACCCGACTCTTTGCACATGTCGCTCGTATTTACGCACCTGTCCAACGATGTCTAGCAGGACGTCGACCTTTCCGTTGACCTTGGTGAAGCCCTGATACGCCATGTTACGTGCAGCTCTCAGCGTGCAGACAAACACCTCACCATTCGCGAGCTCATGTGCCACGTACTTCATGTCGGGACGCACCCAGCAGTTCGTCTGGCCGTACATCGTCTCCGGACGCAGGGTCGCGGCAACCAGATAGATTGGGCGGCCACCAAGTGATCTAACACAATATAGAACAATTGACTATCAAAGAGGGCAACATACAGTTTTGTGGACTGAGAAAATTAACGTTAGGCGAAACCAGAGATCAAGATAACTCAAAAGATTCCCAAGGTACACAAAACCAAGTTGGTAAAATATCAAATTTGAATATGCATATAATTCCAATTTCAATAAAATATGATGACAGTCATACATTGTTCAGGCATGCTATTTAGTTTGTAATTCAGTGTTCAAATTATTAACATAGTTTCATATTGATATATTGTTCAATCGGATCCTTACTGCAACTTTGGTGGTAAAGGCTCCACTGCTTTCATCTTGATAAGTGTGTATTCTTGAGGTCCAACTCCCTAGTCAAGCAATAATAAAATTTATAGGTAATATAAATATATAACATACAAATAAATAAATATATAATAATAAAAGACTATTATATATCAGAAGTTACGAAGCAATACAACAGGTGTGTGTGAGGATAAACGCAAAATATTTGAATAGGGACTGTGGCAAAACATTTCTCCTGCAATAAGGAATCACAGGAAAGCAATAATAACATGAAAAATGTAGTAAAGTGAGTAATTACTAATTAATTTAATTGCTATAACATTCACATCTAAAACTGTTGAACTAAATTAACCTAATACTAAACATTTAAGGATGGCACATAGTTACACATAAACAAAGGATAAATAACTAACAAATAATACATTAGTTTAAACAAATGTTCCTAGTAATGTTTAAACTTGTATAGAAACTTAATGTGTGTTTATACCTCTCCAGTACTTCTGTCGTGGTCCATACATGGCTGGTCATCTTTTGGAGAAAATATTGTATACCTGAAAATTTATCACTGGTTATGTCTAGTTTGTTTACAAGTCTATTCGTGATAGTTTAGCAGTTTGATGAAATATCGTGGATAAATGTTTTTAATTCAATTTTTTAACATTAAATCACTAATTACCTACTAATTACCCTATTCTGTTGCCTAGTCTAGTCCATGAGGTATTTTGCATGCATGATAATCATTTGGGACCCTTTGACCAAATTAAGCTGTACCATGTACACTAACGTGACACTACCTTTTGCCAAATAGGATTTTATTTCTGGCCTTCAGATGCAGAAACTGCCACCTGACAAACGAGTCGTAGTAGGGGTTGGCGTCCGTTGTGATGAAGGTGCGTCTCCAATCCACCTAATGGCAAAAAGAGATGCCTAAATTAGGGGGTTTTATACCTTAATTTGCTTAAACGTTTTACTACAATTTTTCCTTATATTCAAGGAACTCCCCGAAATTCAGGCCAAATACAATCTTTGTACTTTGTATCCCCGGTCAACAATTAGTGAACAAACTTTCGTTTCAAGTTTTTTTTGCCTCCATGACAGTAGATTGAACTTCCGTATCAGTATATTGAGTATATTAAACATGTTACTATATTTGATCAACAATAGACATGTTCTCAATGTTCAGGACTTTCTAGGTAAACAGGTTAACTCATATTCTAACTGCTTTTAAAACTAACAAACTTTATTTGTACCACTAATATGGCTTCCCCACACCTAGCCCTATTTAGACCCTAATTAACAAACAACATCTACATCTGGCTGAAGAGGTAAGTATGAAATAAGGAAAGAACACACAGAACCCTACACTCGAAAATCACGTGACAGATTTTCCACATCTTATTAATACTAACTTTGATTCCCATTTTCTTGAGATCTTCCACAGCATGCGGTGGAAAGTATCCGAGCCAGTGGCTGGGATCGGCAAATTTGGCAATCTCCTCGTCGGACATGTTCATGGAGCGCATGATCTCCCACTGGTACTTAGCACCGCCTGCCTTTGCTGCCGCCTTGCTCTACATGAAAAAAATGCTTATTTGTTAAATGCCGTCATCCCCATGGGATTTACTGAATATTTTAGTTTTGAGAGTATGTGACCTATGAGTAAAAGTATCAGGAGAAATAAGATGGATGGGTGTTTTAGGTTGTATATTGAAGCCAGTCTCCTGGTCGGGCTATGAAATACATGGTGTAAAAGCCTAAATATACGGCTGAATTTGCTTTTTATTTAAGCAATTTTTCTACAGAGAGTACATTTATCAGATGCTGATCTAATCACATGAACCGATTTAGCACTCAGACACATTTCCAGGCTAGGACAAACAACAGCTTCTCTGGACATTCTGCACAGTAATAATCTGATTAGCCATTTTCCAATGTCTTCTAAATTTCTCCTCAGCGATAATGTTGTCACCACCTTTCTCTTAATTCACCATCAAATTCATCATCTTCAAACCTACTTTAGCATACAGGATGAGCGCTAGACTCTAGCATAATTACATACAAGAGGTGCAGATGATGGGGGTGAATCAATCTGACCCAGCAAATGGATGAAAGTAACAAAAAACAGTGGATTCTCAAATGTGAAACATCAAACAGTCCTGTATAATGGCAAACCGTCCCAAACATTGCCGAGCAGTTCCGAGTAGTTGAACGGCGGGCCAGTATCAGGGAAAAAATTTCAATTTATTTTTCAGGGGCTACTTTTCAAGCTCGCGCGCATGAAAATAGCACTCTAAAATTTGGTTTCCATTGAACTCTATGCAAATTTACGGGGGCTCCTTTCGGCATTTCGGGGGCTAAATCACCCCGAGCCCCCGTGTATTTTTTTCACTGGCCAGTATAGTGTAACACGATTACAGTCAAGCGATCTGGTGGTGGAAAGCACAAACCGACCACCCGACAGGTACCGAAACGACCTACTGCTGTAACGACTGAGTGAATGCTACCTTCTTGCCCTTTGACTTGTCTACGGGAACCTCAGCGACGCTGGCCGCACTGGCCACACTCGTCATCTGCGCTGCATCCCTGTCGCCGTCGTCGTCGGGAAACTGTGGCGGATATCCATAGTCCTTCATCTCCCGCCTCAACTTGTCCGCACATGCCTTGATCGGCATTCCTGCACAACGCACGTGAGAACACTGATCGGCGGAAAGCGCACAAACACTGTGTATGCGTACATTGTCAGATACTAAAATATATCAGCAATTAGTGAGGGAAAAGTAATATTTTTGTAATATTTCTCAATGCTTATATCCAGTATGGAAATGATAATGAACTGCAAAGTAGCAATAGACCACAATATGGCATGATATTAACAAGAAATTCTGACAGATTTACCTGTACAGTGGAGCCCGAAAGGAAATAAACACTGTTTTCCATGGAGTCGCTGGTATCCGACTGCAAACTGCATGAATGTCAAAAAAACTAGAAAAAACTAGATGCATGTTTATCACGTGTTACACTATTGATAGCAAGTTGGTACCGCAAGAGAATGTAATAAGAATTAGCTATTAGAGAAAAACATGGAATAATTTTTCAATCCATAACAATGGGACAGTCGAGTGCTGTACATAGCAGTGTAACAGCTCGTGCAAGTTGATGCAAGTGCAATGCTACACTGGCTTAGTGAAGAATGATATTTATTGATAGGTTGTCAACCTCAAAAACATTTTATTATTACCAAGCTGTTATTGATACATTTCATAACATACTATTTGTCACAGAAACAGACACATGGGCATATATAGGCTCATAAACAAAAACCTCACAATTAACTCACTTCACACTTGGATAGTGAAAATGTGTGCCCAAGGTGCAGACGTCCATTCATGTATGGGTACGGAAACGTGACGAAATATTTCTCTCTCCTGGAAAAGATCATATTAATCACTTTATAATGTAGTTGAATTACATAATTATACTCATTACTTTCTTACTGCATATATACACAAGGAAGGAAAATAGGAAGAAATATTCACATTTGCCCATGAATTGAAATTAAGCCACAATAAGAATAAAATTTAAATATTTTAGAGGGCAGCAAGTGTTGCTTAGGGTAAATTTTAGGGTACCATGACAAGTCAGATGGGCACCCTGACAACTTACTTTTCATCAACACTTTATATTGCAATATACATACAAAATATGAAATACGAGGCAGGCCTGCAACCCACGAGGCAGCCCATAGCCATTGCTGTCGATAGAATTAAACTTTCAAGCGCTAGATCATGACAAATGAGGACGGCAAGGGCAGCACTTGCTCTCAGTGTCAAACTATGTCTCCACACACACGGCACGACACGACACAGCAAAACGCAGCGCCGTTGTGCTGGAAAAAAAATACATTGTGATTTCGCGCATTGTGTATGAGCGCATTGTGTTCACTCTAGTTCAGTGTTCAGAAATTATGCATGTGCTCGTTGTCCATTGGCTGATAGTGGCGCGAGCAGAACATGTGATAAAAAACAATCGCATTGATTGGTTCAACTGTCTTTCTCCATACACGGCAGCCGGCACCGTGAAACCGGGCTGGCGCCGTGCCGTGTCAGTGGAGACTGCACCATAAGATATAATAGATTTGAACTTTGCCGGTAGGGGTGAACGACGCTGTTTCCGTGGCGTTCCGTGCCGCGCCGCGTGTGTGGAGACGGGCCTTCATGGTAGAATTTGATCCTTGCTAGATATGTATCAGTATGACAGATTACCCTTCCTGTGCATTTTCTTCAAACACGTGTTCGCTGTCCCAGCGCTCCTGTACGGATTTCTCTAGCTCCAGCAGTGCATTCACCTTTGCTGTGCCCTTCCGCTGCAAATAGTCACATATCTCAGATAGAACTCTAAATCTAGCATTGGTCGGGCAAGATGGCAGTTGGATCCAGAAAGGTGTGTATAATATTACATCAGGAGTGAATACAAAATAAATGAGTGCATGAGGCCTAATTATTTGAAAGCCAACGTTTTCTAACTTTAATCTAGCTATGATTTATTATGTTGAACTCAACAACCCTGAGCTCACGAGCTACCATCATTCACCTAGCATCGTATGAAAATTTGTTTTCCTATACACGTTCATAAATTAAATCCACAAATGTAGACTCAAACATATGGCACGGTTTTGGATAATGATCACATGGAACCATATGATACATCATACAGTGACGTCCACAGCATTCTTAACAAGTGGCTGTGAACCAAAAAAAAAAAATTGAAAATCAATGATTTTGGTGGCCCGATCGGGCCACTGAAAAAAAAAGTTAGTGTCGAGCCTTGCAATATGGCTATACGCACGGCGGCCGTGTGGATAAGATTCAATATGGCTATACGCACGGCGGCCGTATGGCCGACTCAATATGGCTAGGAATGAGGAAGGGGAGAAGGGAGAAGCTGCTGGAGAAGGAGGGGGAGAAGCTGGTGGAGAAGGAGGAAGGGGAGAAGGGAGAAGGTGGTGGAGAAGGAGGAAGGGGAGAAGGGAGAAGGTGGTGGTGAAGGAGGAAGGGA
>NW_014577082.1:422233-428568 GCF_000485595.1 Priapulus caudatus
CAACTCGTTTTGACGATCCCCCCCAACGACCCGAATATCGTGACCGTACGTCGAGCGGTTAAGATTTGTGCCCAACTGTTGACGGACGGACGCACGGACGGACGCACGGACGGACGGACGGACGCACGGACGATCATGCGATTCTACAAGCTGCATCTGACTATGTCAGATGAGCTAAAAAACAATCGCATTGATTGGTTCAACTGTCTTTCTCCATACACGGCAGCCGGCACCGTGAAAACGGGCTGGCGCCGTGCCGTGTCAGTGGAGACTGCGCCATAAGATATAATAGATTTGAACTTTGCCGGTAGGGGTGAACGACGCTGTTTCCGTGGCGTTCCGTGCCGCGCCGCATGTGTGGAGACAGGCCTTTATGGTAGAATTTGATCCTTGCTAGATATGTATCAGTATGACAGATTACCCTTCCTGTGCATTTTCTTCAAACACGTGCTCGCTGTCCCAGTGCTCCTGTACGGATTTCTCTAGCTCCAGCAGTGCATTCACCTTTGCTGTGCCCTTCCGCTGCAAATAGTCACATATCTCAGATAGAACTCTAAATCTAGCATTGGTCGGGCAAGATGGCAGTTGGTTCCAGAAAAATGTGTATAATATTACATCAGGAGTGAATACAAAATAAATGAGTGCATGAGGCCTAATTATTTGAAAGCCAACGTTTTCTAACCTTAATCTAGCTATGATTTATTATGTTGAACTCAACAACCCTGAGCTCACGACCTACCATCATTCACCTAGCATCGTATGAAAATTTGTTTTCCTATACACGTTCATAAATTAAATCCACAAATGTAGACTCAAATATATGGCACGGTTTTGGATAATGACCACATGGAACCATATGATACATCATACAGTGACGTCCACAGAATTTTTAACAAGTGGCTGTGAACCAGGGGAAACAAATTTTTTCCACGGGAGCTCTTTTTCAAGTCTGTGGGAAAAATAGCTATTGTCAAAAATTTTACGGGAGCTATTTTGAGCCTCATGGGAGCGATTTCGGAAGTTTGAAGAGCGAATCGCTCATCGCTCCCGTGTATTTTTTACCCTGCTGTAAACATCTATATATTTTATTAGATGTTCATAATATACATACATTGGGCCATCCTTAAAAAATTATGTTTGCTGTCCTCCGACCGACCCACGAAAATAGCCACAACCCAAAAGTTTTTTTTTACATTTTGGGTTCCATTTTTATTTTTACATTCATAGTTAAAGTGATTACGTCACGAATTTTCTATGGAAAAATTTGTAAAATGTTTGTTGCCATTTTTTTACATTAAAAGTAAGAACTAACAGGAGTAAACGTATCTTCAAATTCTTACCTGATAAGATTGTTTCTCAGCTAGTTAAAAATAAAAAAAACCTGGACGATTTGATATTAGTGTTAATAACATTAATTGCTTGCTATGGGCTATGTATGCATCACGAGTGTATGTTCACATCGAACAATATAGTAAAATAAGAAGTATAAATGCAGCAATTTAACCAAAAAAAGTGAACAGAATTACTTATATTTTGTGAAAAAGTGGAAATATATTTTTTTTTTACTATTTATGGTGACGTAATCACTTTAAGACTGAAACACAAAGCATGTGTGGCAAACATGAGGACAGACTTAAAATAACTATTATGCCTCACAAAAAAGACCTACCTACCTACCCACTAAAAAAATCATGGGTCGGGGGACAGCAAACAGAATTTTTTAAGGATGTCCTTAACCCAATTATTTGCACGTAGGTATAGTGTGTCCATGCACTGCAAGTTATTGATTAGGCCAAAAAAAAAGCTGAAAAAATAGTAGGGTTAATGGTAGGCTTTAACTTTTTTTTCGCCAAATCTTTTTTTTGTAATCGGTGTTAGAAAGGCCATTATTGGTCCTGTTTACACGTGCGATCGATCTCGCGTGACAGCGGCGGTATTTCACGTGCTTGCGCGAGTTGTCTCCCTATACGCGGTATAAACGCTATCGGGGCCATCAGCGTGGCGTATGGGTTGATCAACTTACTCAATTTCTATCGATTTTTCACAGTTTAAAATTTTATATTTTGAAAAATATGAGAAAGGCCAAACAAAAAAATCCGCTTTGGTTGGCGGGTCAGCATGGATTCCGTGAAAATTCGGGTCGGTGGTAGGTATATTTTTTTATTTTTTATTTTTTTTCTTGCAAAAACATGGGTAGGACTCAGGAATATAAATTTTTTTTTGCACCAAGTTAAATATAGGCGTATACAGGCTTGAAATGGGCAGGAGACACGAGATGCAATGACTTGCAGTTGCCATGTACATTGCTGCAAGTCATGACATTCGTTTTTAACAAAGATGTGAACACCAGTCGTTTACTCGTGTACGTGTACTGGTATTGCGTGTCGTGTTACTGGATAGTAGTGTTAGGTAATGCGCTCCAAAACGGAGGCTCGATTAATCGTCCTTTGACAAACGAGTACCGAAGTGTAAAATCGGCTCCTGGGCGGCAGCGTATAGCACGATAGCATGCGTATAACTATCATAAGTAACGGCGATCGATCGCGTAGCATCAAGCCGGCCGCTGCTCCCATACCGACCTTCAGGCTCTGTTTATGAGTTACCGCCCAGGCTCTAATACGCTACTGTTTCACGTTGTCGGATTCTAGGAAACATAGGTAGGACTGTTTCACGTTCGGGCGCCAACCAGAAGTTCTGTTTATAAATTTTGAAACTCTCCTCTTTTAGGTAAAGTAAAATGACAAGTCAGTTCGGATATTTGAATATGTAATGATGCGCACGGCGGTATCTTTGAATTTTATTTTTTCTTGAAACCCTCTAAAAGTGACGCTTGCAGTCGCAACGGCATTTTAATGCACTCCCCCGAATATGTTGAAGTCGGGGTCGGGTGTACCCCGAACGCAAAGTATTTATTTAGGATCGGCGCTAAAAAAAGTAAAAATGTAAAAAGGGTCAGAGAACCGTGTGTGATAATATTAACCTCACAATGCTCAGGGTCGGGAAAGCCGGAAACACAGTTTTTTTTTTTTGGGCCTTAATCAATTCAATGATGTATAAGCTCAACTGATTCTCATCTGATCATGCATGGGGATGATATCATTATCAGTCGCCGTAGTTAGGGGGGGCCAAATCCGGGGCAATGGCCCCCCCGACTGTTGATCCGAAAGTAATGAAATAAACAAGTGCGCAGAGCGACAGCGGCTCAACTGATTGTGTACGATGTAGACAGGTATTCTCTGATAAACTCAGCTAGCAACTGAATCCAGTTGCCGCCTCCCGCCACCGCGTTGATGAGGCTTGCTATACGCTGTAGTACATGTAATAAAGATATAGCTGTGTACTTTAATGACTTCGCTATATTAACGTTTATCATGGCATATATTGCGGTCGAGCGGGGGCCGAGCTATAGTGGTGGTGGTAGGGGGAGGGTGGGGGGAGGGCGGGTGGAGGGGCTCTAATAGCACAGGCAGTTTCGTCGCCTTTGTAAGCAGTCACCCAAGATCCATGTTAACGCCTCCCATTGTGGGTCAAAAGTGTTAATCAGACACTTTGCTCTTCGGCACTCAGTGCGAAAGTAGATTTCACGGTCCTTTCAATAAAAGTTGATAAAAACTGGTAGGTCGCGCTGATAACAAAAAAGTTTTGGAAAGCTCGGTGCCGTTACGCCCATGTCCTCACGAAAATGTCTGATATCTGCCGCTTTCCCGCCACTGCCGGTAAGTGCTCCTTTGACCTGTGACGCTCCAATGTTCGCGCTGTTGATGGGTTTTCCTGCCCCATCACACTATACATTGAATATTTAAGCAGCGTAGGTAGAGGCCGTTGAAGAATTGTGCCAGCAATTCGTATTTCCTCCTATTAGCCTTAACGTTAGGAAATATTCCCTGCCTATTGACACATGCTTGACGCTTTGTAGCTATTGAACGCCCAAATTATACATGGCCCGAGTCCTTTTCGTGATCTCCCCCCCGCCCGACGTCCCGAATATCAAGATCGTACTCGCGCGTTTAGATTATGTGGGCGTAACTGTTGATCACTACGGACGACGGACATTCATGTGAATTCTAGCAGCTGCATGCTGACTTCGTGCATGACGAAAATGACCATAGGTCTGCAATCTCGCTGTCGGCGTTTCCGTGCTTTCCGGCGACTGACCTCGATGGGGCCACACGTCGCGGTCGACACAAAATGGCTTAGCAACATCAACGGCCTAGGATAGGCACTTACCGTTTGTGCTCTGTAACGTTGTCCGGCCGTGATGCGTCGGCCCCGGACCTCGGCTAGGGCGCACCCGAGCCTTTCGAAGCTACTGGCGCCCCCGCAAGTAACCTAATTCTGCCGTGTTCCGTATCGGTGCGTCGCTAGAGTTAGTCACCATGGGCGAGACCGAGGGGCGAACACACCTCCAGACACCGACACCGGCGGTTAAGCCCACTCGCTGCCTGCCGGCCTTATATACGGTTACGTTGAATAACAGTGCAACACCACGGGTCCAGCACAGAGGTGTAACGAAGTAGAATAACGCTGAAGCGAACGGCAGCGCGGGCATAGGCTACAGTAAGCGGCGCGCTCTCCCTTCCGTGCAGGCCGTGGCACGAGAGTTAATACTGATTTCATAACCCGTACTCTAGTCTAGGAATATTAAACCAAACCTGTTACAAATATTCGCTAACTAATAGTAGCTGTATTGATTCAGCTCACCTACACGCAACGGGAGCAAATACGACAGTGCCTACCTCACCAATCAACGTACGCGCCTAGGCTTGTCTTCTCACACGCCCATGAGTGCAAGGCAGCACGCCAAAACGCGCGGCCAGGTGACTGCGGTACAGTACGCTCAGCCACTAAGTAGCTAGTAGTAGTATGGTACGTCGTCACGCTACTTGTCACCGCCAATCACACCGCCACAGCACACACAGCTGCACAGGCCAACTCTACAGCATGCATACGCAACGAGTAGACGTGGCACTACTCCGAGGTCGCTTCCTACTGGCGGGCTTAAGTGACCGCACCTCGCAAGGACACCTAGCTCGCCCTCCCTGCACGCGATTCCGCGTAGAACTCATACCGTGCTCTCTCGATCCGAACGTCACTGGCGCTAGCTGTTTATCACAGGCGCGCCGCCACTCAGCGCCGCTGGAGCGGGTGGTTACGCCACATGGCTGCCCCCATGCAGTGGGACTCCGGACCGTTTGTCTACCATCGTGTATTGATGAGGGCCGGCAAAACGAACAGAAAACGCACACTAATTAAACCAGCAGAGCATCACCAGATAATTATACAGATTACCAAAACTGATCACTCCACACTCTGGTCTCCAAGGGAGCCACCCTGTAGGAATGCGCCGGTCAGGGTCGCGTGCCACGCGCTAACACTCCTCCCCCTTGCAAGAATCGACCGTCAGGTCGATGCCGCAAAACGATACCTAGCGTGCACCGGCACCGCGGCTACGACGCGGACCGGTGTGGGTTGTGAGACCTACTTGGCATGCTCGTGCCCGGGCGATCCTCGCATTCATCGGAATTCGGATTCGAAATCGATCTCGGGAATTCGCCGTTGTTCTCGTGTAGTTTCGCGGGTTGGAGCGAAGCGGATAGGATCGAAGGTTAGAGAGTAGGCTAGAGAAAGACAGAGAATTCGAGAGTTGGAGGCGAGAGAGAGAAATACAGAGAGTTGGGAGAGGTAGAGAGAGAGAGTAAGCCCGCACCGCGTTTCTGGGCCTCTGAGGCGGCCGTTTCGTGAGTAAGCCCGCGTTTTTTGTTCCTGTCGTTGTAGGGTGCGGTGAATAATACAAGTACTAGGCCTTAAGTAAACGTGTCGAGTTGCACGAAAAAGCGAGGAGTAGTCTATTTCGTGGGCGGCAGCTGCACGGGAGGGCAGCGCCGATACTTTTACTGTACTGTGCCCTTTTGCACCGCTGTGGTTCATATCTATACTGTGTGTCTAAGCCTTCTGTGTTTACCGTATAATAACACTTGTTATACATCGTAAGCGAGTCCTAAGTGGCGGGGTGGGAGTTTTGCCCTGGCGGTGTGGGCATACGTTCGTTAGCTCGTTCCTGCACTGTTGTATCTAAGCTACGACGCCCCCATCACCGCGCACTGCAGCACCGCGACAGAACAGGTTATTGTGGGCGGAGGCTGTAGGCTTTCAAAGCGGCTCGAGTGGCTAGGCGAAGGCCGGTGGGCCGGACGATCCACGGCCTAATACAGACGTCTGCCGGACACAACTGGTGAGATAATATACATAAGGTTGTGTCTAGCCATGTGTTTGGCGACCGTGGCGCCATCGGGTGTCGCCGGAAGGCACGAAACGCTACGTGGCAATCGAATCGA
>NW_014577082.1:428593-443348 GCF_000485595.1 Priapulus caudatus
TTGACTAACTACGACGCATCAGGACCTGAGCACGACAGAACAGGTTATTGCGGGAGCGCAGTAGCTTCTAAAGCGCTCGGGTGGCTAGCGAGGTCCGGGAAGAGACGGTCACGGCCAATACAACGTCTCCGGACACAACTGGTGAGTAATATACATAAGGTTGTGTGCTAGCCATTGTGTGTCGACCGGTGGCGCCATCGAGTGTCGCCGGAAAGCACGAAAACGCTACACTGGCAATCGAATCGAATTCCATTGAACCCCAAATTATACATCCCGAGTCCTTTTCGTGATCCCCCCCCCCCCCGATGTCCCGAATATCAAGATCGTACGTTATTGAGATTAAGATTTGTGGCGTAACTGTTGACACACGGACGGACGGACATTCATGTGATTCTACAAGCTGCATCTGACTTCGTCATGACGAAAATGACATAGGTCTCAATCTCGCCATGCTCTCTATCCTTGAACCCATGGCATTGTTTACACCGGCAGCGTTGAACGTGTTAATGATGATTGATTATTGAGTTGTTGATGATTGTTTATTGAGTTGTTGATGATTGTTTTGTGACAGTTGAGTGTGTGTTACTGTTACAACTCGCGGCTAGGGCCTGCATACCTCCCAACGTCCCATTGGTTGATACAAATCTAGTTAATTTTTTAAATTAAATTGTAATTAGTGTTAGGGTTAGGGTTAGTATTAGGGTTAGGGTTAGGATTAGGGTTAGGGTTAGGGTTAGGATTAGGGTTAGGATTAGGGTTAGGGTTAGGGTCACAATGCACCATAAAAGTTTTATTAAAACATGAGTTTCAGGCACGTGATTTGTATCAACCAATGGGATTTGGGAGGTATGCAGGCCCTAGGCCTAGCTGCGAGTGCGAGTAATGTTACACAGTACACCGTTACTCGGTTAGAAATCAGATCCTTTTTAACTATGCATGTTATTTCATGTTGGTCATACTCCACTCTACATTATTTAATGATATAACTCACTGATACCGCCATCGTAGGGAAACTTTCAATCCTTCGTTGCTTTGCAAGCGGCTGAAGATTTTGACGAAATACACGTGTTGTTTCCTACCGTAGCAGCTTTTGTATGAGTTTACATCACAAACTTATCCAAACTATCAATAATAAATATTCCCATGTTTAAGGAATTATTTTTTGACTCTGAAATAATTATATCTAGTTTACTACTAATTAACTAATCAAATTTTAAGTAGTTTTGCATTTATGCAAACGGTTTCTCTGTAGTTTAACGGTAGGTTTCCAATATGTCAGCCTTCATGTCTACTTAGAATTGTACATGCCAATGCTACTGTTACATAGTGTGTTTAAATACGCTACTTCCTCTTACATTATTTTTATTTTACCTGGTATAGAGCTTCCAGCTTAACGTGTAAGTAATTAGATGTGCAAAATACATGAGTTTGAGTATAACAATGTAGATTGTAGGTTTATAAGTCGGACGTGGATATTCGGGCTCAAGGATAGAGAACATCCTCCTCCTCCTCTCTATCCTTGAACCGATATTCGTCCGAGCATCGGGCACCTCAGTCACCTGTTCGTATGCGCTATGTGTCCGAGCAGTTGTTGCGCATGCGCTGTTCATGTTGTATTACATAAATGTAATATAATGCTAGTCTAGGGAGGAGCCTACTCCCTAACCCTAATCCTAACCACAGCCCTAACCCTAACACTAACTATAAACCGACTAGGTTCTCTTATTATGCGCTCGGTTTCGTATATATGGCCTAGGCTAGTGATAGTACCAAACACTATCTATGGTGTATAACCACATACGCAACGCATGTATGCAGGGGTGTCACAGCTGTAGGGCTGCCGTAGCAAAACGCTACGGGCCCCCAGCCTAAACAGCAAAAAATCATAAATCTAAAGGGTAAATAGCATTTTAGAGCGTCTAGATTTAAAAATGACCCCCCTTCACACTTCCTATTTTTGGCACTAGAGGCCGTGAGCCTGCGGCATGCTACATGAACAGCGCATGCGCAACAACTGCTCGGACGAATAGCGCATACGAACAGGTGGCCGATGCTCGGACGAATATCCACGTCGTTATAAGTCACAATTTCATAATTAACCGATTCATATTGACATTTTTTGTCATTGATATTATCAAGAGCCTATTAACCCCAGAGCGTACAACGCTGAAATAGGAAAACCATGGTGTCGTTCAAAGTTTACCTACCTTATTTTGATACTTCTCTACCGGAATATTATGCAGGAGTCATAGCTAGCCAATATAAGATCAACCGCTTGTCTCTACGATGTTCCTATGCCGAGATATAAAGCGATAAAAATTGAGTACTTCTAGGTAATCCTAGCGCCATATCACCCAGTAACACGCCTCTTCTGCGTTTAGTGACTGCTAATGTTGCTTCCGGTCGCCGCTTGGAGCGCTGACTCGTTACGTCATTACTACAGAGTTTACTACAGCTAGCGTAAGAGTCGGGTCACCGTGGTGATGACTCGCCCCTTACGCTAGCTGTAGTGTGGAGATTTCGGGGGTGTGTAACTCACAAGAGCAGTAGACTAGATCAGGATGGATAGATTGAACTCGCAGTATAGATAGAATAACCAGGTATACTAGACTAAGGACAGGATAAAATATAGAGGCACATAAATATATCAACACCCCTGGGCGCAGCCATCTTGGATCATACATACGGATGGGGTCTAGGGAAAACAAGGAATGTAAACAAGAACGCAATATATATAGTATAATAATCAATGCGGTTAGGTACCATTAATCAACATAATATATGAGGAGATTTGAATAGAATGAATAGTCTAAGTTGTCGAAGAGAGGAATATTTACTTAGAAACGAGTTGCATAAGATGATGCAATCATCGTGCCAGCCATGGGTTGCGTCAACAGGTGAAAGCGATTGCACCAGCAAACGAAATCTACGTGCCAGCTAGGTATATAAGGCGCACGGAACCGAGCAGCGGGAGCGTTATTTTTCAGGTTAGGTTTAGGTAGCAAGAAGAAGAGAAAGAAGGAGAAGAAGAGAGCGTTATTTTTCAGGTCTAGGTAGGAAGAAGAAGAAGAAGAAGAGAAAGAGGGAGAAAGCATTTTAGGTCTCGAGGAGAGAGATAACGGAGGGACGAGAAGCACGGGTTTTCAGGAAGGAAAGAAGACTACAGGGAAAATGAGGGCTCAGCCGGGATCTTTCACTACAGGTGGAGAAGAACGGGATTTCAGTTAGGTAGAGCCAGGAGCGACTACGAGGGAGACACCCGTGGAGGCTGCCTAGGTCTACGCGAAGCGAGGACGAACGTGAGAGGGGAAGACGAAACCGGCGACGCGTTAATTCATCAATATTAGTCTAGTGGTTATAGGATCCGCTGAATATACGAATGCAGGGGAATTATTTGTAAACTAGTAGGAAGCAATAAAACTATAACCGTACAGTAAATCGAATCTAACTGCGTTCTGTTCCACTGGTACTACCTGTTATTTGCTACGTGGCATCACCGTCCTGCCTAATATAACGGCAGGAGCGAACACTGAATCCAAACAACTAGGACACGCGTTAACTATATAACGCCTGTCGTACCGTAGTTGGCTACCCCTAGGGCCACTACAGTAGTAAACGTTGTAGTTTGAGTCATGGCTGCAACTGGAAATGTGAGAAGAGATAGTAGAAGGAAAAGGAATGTTAAATCAGCTACACTATCGCAGGAGCAAGTAAATTATATTACAACGCGTTTAAGACAAGAGAAGCAGGATCACAGTGACGAGTCATTTATCAATGAACGACGAAAACATACGAGCTTTGTCGAAGCAACATTAGCAGTCACTAAACGCGGGAGAGGCGTGTTACTGGGTGATATGGCGCTAGGATTACCTAGAAGTACTCGATTTTTATCGCTTTATATCTCGGCATAGGAACATCGTAGAGACAAGCGGTTGATTTTATATTGGCTAGCTATGACTTCTGCATAATATTCCGGTAGAAAAGTATCAAAATAAGGTAGGTAAACTTTATTCATTTTGCTGAAACGACACCATGGTTTTCCTATTTCAGCGTTGTACGCTCTGAGGTTAATGTGCTCTTGATATTATTGATATGTATATATACTCACTGTAATCACAATTTCAATGGTTAAATCCTTAAATTGAAACTTTTGTCGGCTGTAATCCATAATGTTGAACTTGATTATCTAATTAATTTAATCAATCGTAACTATCGCTGATAGGGTCTATGTCCCCCAGGGTACTATCGGAGGTAGCGGCAACTGTACTCGGGCTATAGTACTAGAGCTATATCGGAGGGTACCCTGGGTACGGTTCGATATATCGGAAAGTACCTCGGGGGGTACTATACGATATGTCGCTGCGTACCCTGCATTGTCCCACCATACCCTGACTTTATATGGACGTATTTCCGATGTTGTAAAACTAAAATATAAAAGCTAGCTCTTCGTTTAAAAAAAAGGAAAAAGAAAAATATAGTCAAACATAGCATACATTTTTATTGGATTGCGATGTTTTGAGGTTTCTTCTATGTGATGTGGTAACTTGACAGAGTGTATGTATTACGACATCAGTAGGCTGAAAGTCAGGGTACGGTGGGACAATGCAGGGTACGCAGCGACATATCGTATAGTACCCCGAGGTACTTTCCGATATATCGAACCATACCCAGGTTACCCTCCGATAGTACCCTGGGGGACATAGACCCTATGACAGGGTGTTCATTATCTTTTATAGTAACAGGCCGAAATGCTTTTGCAACAGGCCGTGGGGGAGTGCGGGCGGGGGGTTTGGGGGTACCCTAGATGAACATTAACTATGCAATTGTTCAGGGACGGCCGGCGATGGGCCCAGAAGACATTAGCTGCATACTTAAGAGTAGACATAAATTAACGTGGACAGAAGGCATTTCAAAATGGTACAAACACATTAACTTCAACAAGAATGCGGCTGAGTTTATCAAACAGCCATCATTAAGGGGGTACCATCGGATGGTAGTCGCGACCGGTCGTTGTACCCACGACCTGCGACACAAACAAGCAAACAGGTCAGACGACGATGCGGACGGATAAAAGACAGGGGTTTTGGGGACAACGGGAGACGTTGGCTACATCTGACTGGTATGTGTACACTGTTGCTAACCGTGTTTATAATAAAACTATAATTGTCACCGTTTATACAACTGTTACGTTCTACTGTCTACGAACCACAAGTTCCACTCTACAAAAACAAGATAGATATTGATGAAATAGGCCTAGAACTGTTTTAAACATTTCTCTGGTTACTTTCTTACATTATAGATAGCTTGGAACAGTACATGCACCAGATGTATTAGTATTAGGCAGTGCCTAGTATTCACAATCGAAATTGAGTGCAGCAGTTTCAATTCCCATCGCTAACTACCAAGTGTACATGATCGTGGGTACAGATTGATAAACCCTGGCCAATTAGACACAACAACAGCAGCAAGCAACTACCAGTGAACAGTGTGCTGACACAACTCGCTCAACCGCATACCTTGATTCGGCATGAAGGGTTGCTGTTGAGGGAATCCCTGACCCCACTGGCCTCCAAACTGTTGCTGGCCCCATTGTCCTTGGGGCATGAAGCCTACATAGTAAGGCAGTTGTTAGCATATTAAGTAGATTGCTTGTGTTACACTTAAATCAGCGCAGAGAGATTGTGTTCATCTTGCAGTCACTGCCGTGCTACCACTCGCTGCACTACGATAAAACGTTGTTCGGTTTAAATTCAAAGTCGTGGAACTTGACATACACAAAAGCTCATCTTACATTCGCTCAGGGTTTTCATTATCTTTTATAGTAACAGGCCGAAATGCTTTTGCAACAGGCCGTGGGGGAGTGCGGGCGGGGGGTTTGGGGGTACCCTAGATGCTCTGAGATGCAATCTGGTGTATTCTGAGCTGCAGTAAACAGACACATTTGGATTACAGTATGGCCCTTTTTTCCAATTTGGTTTCTCCAGGTACATTCAGAGTTCACCAAAAGTTTCCAAATTATGACGATTTAGTAATTATAAGAGTTAGACAATTAAGTACGTAAATACTCAAAAACAAAACAATGCTTCTTGTGCACATAACATGCATACAAATATACTCAACTGATTTATTAGTAGTAGCTCATAAAACACTTTCACTTTGGAGAATAATTAGAGCAAACTAACCGTGAGCGCAAGCCGTGGACAGTGTGGTTAGTAGCTGCCTTTTGTTTCAAATAGCTTCCTCGCCGCATGGATTTTGCTGGCAACAGAATTGAAAATCGTGTCGTACGTTTTAGTCTGTATCTCCGGATTGAGGGTGTATACTAGAAAACGATTTCACACGATGGGAAGAGGATGTACTGTGTACGATTTGAGCTCAAGTTGGTTGCGTTACGCGTAGTAAATCGTAGGTATTTTAAGGCTAGTAAATGACGAATTTCCCTTGCTTATTGATGTCACACTCCTCCCTATTATCTACTCCTGATGCAATGTAGTTCTACAATACACCTTAATGCATGGTTCTATGCTGCCGTTAGGTCGTTATGATAATATGAATGATAAGTACGACAGATGAACTAGGACCCACACATATGAAGCAAACTATATATCTCTATTGTGTTTCGAGTTCCAAACATTTAACGTACGACAATAATATTATCATCCATCGTGTTTGTAACTTAGATATCCCCTGAACTAGTATACTGGTAACTGGTGATGTTAATATATTCTGTGTTACATGCTTATAAAACTTTCAGGTTGTGTGAGTAGAAATGTCATCCTCAGCACGTAAGCTTGCGCCGGCTTGGCGTAGTGGTATGTGGTTTGACATGCTACCTGAACACTACAAGGCACGATACTGGGAATCAAGGACAAGACAACCAATCCCAGTGCATTGGATTCCAAACAAAGACAAATATATGATACATCCGAAAAATGGACAAAAGTATAATTTTGTAAAACTGAAACATTTATAAATAATGCAGGTTTTATGTTGAAAACTTAGGTATCTCTACTGTTAGATACCTATTTTTAGATCTTTTAGGAACTGCAAGGCGAAACTGTTTGGGATGCTGTAGTTTCTAGACATGGATGTAGTTATTTTATGTAGTTTTTATTCTGTTATTTTATCCAACGTTTCTTCTAGGGTACGAATTGAAGACGTCCCAATACCTGTAAAGTACCCAAAAGAATGTGATGAAGGATTGTGGGGAGGTGAAGGTGTGGTCAAAGGATTTCAGAAACGTCATCCTCTAAGGAGAAGGTATGTAACTTTCTACAGTTTGTTTTGTTCTGTTATAAAAGAATGCATCATAAGTTCTTCACAAATCAAAATATCGCAGGGTTCCACATTACTGGATACCATCACTGAAGAAGAAGATACTGTACAGTGAGATATTGGATCGATACATGGTCATCACTGTCACCAGCCGCACACTGGACCTGATTGATGAGGCATATGGATTTGATCACTATATATTAAAGGTAAATTAAAGGGCACGAGTGAAGGGTCATATATGTTGTATAGTTTTGCAAACTAATTCTTCATAATTAGGACAGATGATTTTAATATTTTGTTGGTATGTGTATTTGTATAATATAGCATGTTTCATTGTAGACCCATCAAGTGGACTTGAAGTCTGATCTTGGAATGACTTTAAAGAGGGAAATGCTTCTAGCGCTTGCTCAGAAGACTTATTATCCAGATGATCCTGCTAGACAAGCAAAAATACTAAAAAAATATGGGAAATATATGATACTGGTAAGTGATACTTGATTCTGTATGTATTAATTTCTACATAAATCCCTATGATATTTGTTCATTACGCTACGAGTCACTGCTTTGCTATATATACAATTATGATTACGTGGCAGATTAAACTCTTCCCTTCGTAGTATGAAAGTTTGTTGCATGAATATATCAATGACCTACCACCCATATGATCCCCATTCACACTCGTGGAACTTTAATAGCTATTTACCTAGCAAACAAGACTCAAGTGACCCACTGAAAAACTAAACTTAATTATAACAATATAACATTGGTGTTAGATCTCAAGAATTCCCCTAGTCTTGGGTTAAAAAGAACTCGATTAGTGGTTTTTGATTATTGATTATAATGAAGTATTTTAATTTCCTGCAGGAAGAGGAGGCAGAATGGATAGGTTATTCCTTGAAAGATGCGATCATAAAGATCCGACTACAACTAGACGACAAAAAGCCAGTACCGTTGAAAGAAAAATATAAGGCAGAGTTGCTCGAACAATTAGCAGGTAACATAAATTCCTATAAATTGCACTCAACTCTCAACCACCGGTCATGGATGTTATAAAACTAGACACCTTTACATGGATTTAGAGAACAACTCACCCAACTGCTATTGACTTAAGAAATACTCATTCAACTTCACACTTAAAAGAACCATTTTCGTGGTGGTTTTCAGATGCTAGTCACAAAGATAAGTCTTCAGACCAAGAAACGTAAGTTTTACTAATGAGCCTTCTGTTCTGTTCATAAAGGAATGTTTGTAAGCAGCCAGATTTTTGATAAACAGCATTATGCAATTAGATGGCAACTTTTAATTATCTGTCATGTTTTCATATTATCCAGTACCGTACAATATAGCATGACCACAGAATATGCAAGATGTGCAATGGGATTGGTGAATCAATTAAAAAGGTCATGTGATATGTGAATATGATGTCAGATGATAAATTAAAAATTCCGTGTAGATGGCATCGTGATTAAGTGGAATTGTGCAATTCTTTTTATCTAGGAAATCATGGATTTCCCGCATAAGCCCATTCGGTGGAAAGTCGGAGAGCTAACACTGTACATGTGGTTTGAGAGAGCTAAGCATCCCAACACCTTTGAAACAGTTATATCTATGTAGTGATAGTCACCAATCATTAAGATTGTAGATCACTAAAGGATTATCTAGCCAAGATTGATACAAGTATTAGTTTTCATACCTGCATGTATATAGTTCATTATAGTTCATTATATTATGAATTCATGTTCAAATAGTAGATGTGGAATTTATATGCGAAGTCAGGCTACGGGAATATCTCGTAGTGAATACTGCCACAATTTCAAGTGACTGTTTTTACACAGTTTATGTCAGATCAGAAAAACGATAAAATAAAGCCAAGTGCATAAAATGTGCATTCCTATAACAGGTAGTTTTTTTTTACTTCGTATAAATACAGCTTATGCATCTCCTCCCTCAACAGTAGTCTTCTCAGAGACGTACACTCCATCCAGGAACTTTCTGATGTCCTTGTTCTTCACAGTTGTAGATTGCTGAATACGGGCAGCTGAAATGTAACCAGAAATGGCTTCATTAAAAAAGTGCAAGGTAAAATTGTTGGCTAACCAGATAAACCAAATTGCAATAACTGGTTACACAATTGCCAAATTTAACTTTGAGGTTATGAAAATGTTTAACAATGAATGAGTTCATTCTAAAATCTCAGTCTTAAATGTATTAGTAACACAACCAATCACAGATTTGCGAATAATAATCGAAATCATATTAGATTGTCGATTAATGCATTTTTTGATAAAAATTTGTAAGTAAAATGCAATCGTTTAGACTTCTGGATTTTAATAGGGAACATACATCTATCACATATCTAACCAGAACTTAACAGCTATCAACGTAAATGAAAAACGAGTATCAAGTGTAATTCATTAGTAACATTTTTGAGAAAACAATATTGCGCATATGCTGCTAATACAGTTTCGATATAGAAAATAATAATTGACCGTGGGCATAAGATACGAGGTTAAAATTCACACGACCACACTAAGATTTATGGGACACAAGGGTATATCTAAATCTTACCGGCTTGTGAAACCAGCTCGATGCTATTGCCCTCCAGAATAATCTCATCTTTCTGGTTGGTAGAGTTGCTGCATTTAACTCCTTCAGGCATGGTCACTCGCCGAATGTACTTCTCACCAAGGAAGTTCCTGATTTCAACCAAGCTATTTTGTTCGCTGATTGAAATGTTGATGGGGAAATGGGCATATACTGAACGCATCTTGTACAGGAATCCCTACAATGATAAAATACAGCTTGCATTATACTATTTTAACTTGCATAACAATTAAACTATTTTGCAAGTTAATAAAACCAACTGGTCCATCGAAGTGAAGTTATAACTTTGGTAAAATAACTGTTCAGAATAGCATTAAGAATATAGAAGTTCAAAGGCCAAATATGGCTTTGATACTATAAACCTATAAATTTCAGCCCTTAGATAAGAAGTTACAAATGGGAGAAGGAAAGTAAAACTTATTACCTCCGCCCAACGGAGTTGGAGGAGGTTATGGTTTCGCTCTCGTGTGTTCGTGTGTTCGCGCGATCGATATTAGCCAGCCAGCCAGCCAGCCAGCAAGCCGCGGCGTATGGCGTTGGCGGTCGATCGATATCACCCCGCGGGCCAGCGAGTCAGCAAGCCAGCGAGCACATGTGAGCGAGCAGCAGCAACGAGCGAGCGAGCAGCAAGCCAGCGTGTACATGTCAGTACGCTGGCGTATATTGTGGGTTATTCGTGTGTCCGTGAGTCGTATGGCGTTAGCGGAGGTATGCACTCTCCGTGAGTGCACTCTGTCTAGTTATGTATGCAATTATCATTAGGGAAGGCTACACAGCTGCTCTGTAACGTATTACCAGCAAAGTAGGTATGTTTTGATATCAGGCAGTTCTGGTATGTTTGTTATAAAACTTAAAATGCTATTCGACTAGCTGATTGGCAACCCAAGACTCCACATGACATATTAACTGTTGAACTTGTTTCCAGTCTTGGAAATGTCTGAACATCAAACCACTCCCGATTTCAAAAATTTAGTTTTCGACTATATAACCTATATTAGTACAATTCATAGAAATAGTCAGTCGTGCTTAAAAGTGACCAGTACCAGACTTGGAAACGGGCTACCATTTCCATCACTGGTTTTACTGTATAAATGACTTAATGGCCCTTGACCTGTGCATAACCTATTTCACCATCCCACCACTAACTCTGACTTGCATTTACATTCACACACATTATTATATAATTCATATATTCATCCATTACTTTAGTCACACCCTTAAGCATGTTCTCAATGTGACCGTAATTCATATATTCATCAATTACCTTAGTCACACCCTTAATCATGTTCTCAATGTGACTGCAGACAGTTCTGACAACAGCCAACTCCTTACGGATGCCGAACCACTTCTCCACGATCAACTGACTGCCGCTGACCATCTTCATGTCCACTGGAATATGTTTGAAGCTTCTCGACAGGGTTCCTCGGGGTCCTTTTATCGTCACCCTGCGTGACTTAACGCTGACCTTCACTGCAATGAAACAAGAAATATAAAGTAAAACACACACGTCAAACCCCTCTACGCCCATTCACTTAACAACAATTGCCAATATTAAAAGCACTACAATTTATTATTATTTACATATTTCACATGGGGGAGTATAGTAATAAATTTCCGATTTTCCGAAACATGCATATCTGCTGGCAGAGGAAAAGTAGCCTCGCCTCTTCCTCTGCTTAATACGATCGGTAGCCTCGGCCAATTCGAGCTGCAGTAGTCCTGTTCATAATTAAATCTACCACTTTTCTCATTAATTGATTTACTGGTTGATATAGAATCTGTATAGGTCCTGCTAGTGTGCAAGCTCATTTCGAATTACTAATAATGTCTCTAATCAACTTCACACTTGGGAAAAATCAGAAGCAGGCATCGATCTGTTAAGTTTCAATGATGGTGAAGTTATTTATTCGATGAACTAATGTGCGTATCTTGCTGGCCTTCTAATGCTTTTGTCTTCCAAAGAACAAACAGTACAATGCAAAACCTGAAACAAATGTGATTATGCGTGTTGTACAGCTGTACCACACTGGCTGTAATAATACATACACACATGGTACATGTACCACACAATGGTGTTTAACTCTTCACCAATCTAGACTAATATAATCAAATCTAATGATAGTATTAAATATTAATGGAGGTGATACCACTTTCATACTATCGTTGGAAATTACACCCATAAGCTTTTTACCAACATTACGACGAATTCAAGTAGAGCTGCTAAGCAATGTTTAATCTCCACGGCCAAAACACAACTTGGTGGATGTGCTGACTGGCCATATTATAATTATGATGTGTGTGGCAATTGGTCTAGAGGTGAAACTAAATTCTTGTTTTCATGAGTATGCTTGACAATTCCCATGAACTTGCGGTGCATTGGCTAGTAGTACAAGTACATCTACATACAATTTAAAATGCTAAAATCAGTCAATGTCAACAAACGTAACTTACACTGTCACTAATTAACAATATGGACAGCCGCCAACTCGGTACGCAAGTTAGATTTCTCTACAGTCATTGCGACTACCTTTGTCACAGTACCAGTGTATTAAGAGTTATAACACTACTGTCACTGTATAAGACAGTGGGAAGTGTGTATGGGCGGTATCGCTTTAGCCTGTTCCCGCTGCCAGTATCATAACACGAAGTGGCTTGTGCTCCGGTAACCGGACCACGAATCCGTGCTCCGGCAATCCCAGAATGCACTGCAAAGTCATGCAGAGCATTTCTCATCACAAAAATTACGGCACACAAACCTTTAGATACAATAATGTAACCCAAACACAAGATAGGGTTACAACGCGAGCTTATTCTTTTCTTTGGAGGAACCCCTGAGTGAATCACTCAGGGCGGTTTGCTGATGCGTTTTTAGAGACTAGAACTTTTAAACTGGGTTTATTCTAAACACAAACCTTTCTCCGCTATCCTGAAACTTACTATGTATCACAATACTCTGTATTAAACTATTATAACCGGTTACAAAATTTCGAAGTGACGAGCGGTGATATTTCGAGCGGCATTTTGTTGACCTGTGACGTACAGATTCCCAATGCGCATAGCGTTCGGCTAACTTTGTCATGACGTCATGACTGAAAGCAGGCATCCCATGATACATTCAATCTTGGAGTTGAAGTTAGCCAAACGCTATGCGCATTGAGAATCTGTACGTCACAGGTCAACAAAATGGGCGCTCGAAATATCACCGCTCAGCACTTCGAAATTTTGTAACCGGTTATAATAGTTTAATACAGAATATTGTGATACATAGTAAGTTCCAGGATAGCGGAGAAAGGTTCGTGTTTAGAATAAACCCAGTTTGGAAGTTCTAGTCTCTGAAAATGCACCAGCAAACCGCACCGAGTGATTCACTGGATCTGGATAGTTTACTGCGTAGCCCACGGTTACGTGGATAATAACGCAGGGCTATAGCTAGACATGGGGTGTGACCTAGCTTGGGTAAAGCCAGGTAGTTAGCCAGCCTTTTAGCCGAATGGCACTGAGGGTGGTCACAGCCAGAGTTCCTTTGCGCCCTCAGTGGTTCTTTCCCATTGGCTAGTATTTCTATTCACTCAGGGGTTCCTCCAAAGAAAAGAATAGGCCTGCGTTGTAACCCTATCCTGTGTTTGAGTTACATTAAATCATTATTGTGTTGTATCTAACGAACTTTGTATGTTTTTTTTTGTTGGGCTGCTAAGAAAAGAGGTTAGGGTTCAGGTTAGGGCACAGGGAAGTCAAATTTGAATTATGATTTGAAAAAGCATGACTTGAAATCCGGTCCGGTTACCGGAGCAAGAGCCACTGGCATCATCATAACTCATAAGTCATAACACTTTCCACAGGCACTTGAAGCGTTTCAATAAAATATAATGCTAAATAAATAGGAAATCTATTTACTACCAAATTCTTAATGTTTCTATACTCTCTTTCACCTATTATTGCCGTCTAAATGCTCATCTGTAAACACACGCCGCCGCCATTGCTGCTGCGCTGCACACTGACACATAAATATATAGCAGGTAAGAAAGCGTGCGCCAGAAATTCGCTCGACGCTCGCTGCATTTCACATGATTACAACACAAAAACTCAACCTTCCGACTCCATCTTTGCTGCCGCACGTACAGTGCGTGCATGCGTTCGTGGTGAGTCTGTACCTACACGTGCGTCATGCGTGCCGTGGTGCACGTACACGTTCGGCGTGCGTGCTGGCCTGCTTGTGCAGGTACACGTGTGTGCCATGTATGCGTGCGTGACGTACGTACGTGCGTGTGCTGTGCAGGTCACACGTGCGTGCAGTGCGTGCCCAATGCATCGCTGCCCCGTTAGACGTGCGTCGGCGTGCGTGCGTGCGGGTGCACGTACACGCTGCGCTGCATGCGTGCGTGTGCACGTACACCGTGCGTGCATGAGTGTGTTGCGTGACGTGCTGCAAAATACACGTGCGCCTGCCAAGTTGCGCGCGTGTGCAAGTACACGTCGATTGGCGTCTGTGGCGTGCGCGCGTGTGGCATGGCACGTAGGCGACTTGCGTGCGCGTGCCATGCGTGTGCACGTGGCACGTGCGTGCGTGGCGTGTGCACGTACAGTGTGTGCCATAGTGTTGCGTGCGTTGTGCAAGTACGCTGTGCGTGGCGTGCCGCTGTGTACGTACATCGGCACTAGCTGCTGCCGGCCTACGGTGGGGTTAAGATAACTCGAGTTAAGCTGATCTACACGGGCCTTATCTCGAGTAAGGTAACTCGAGTTAGCTAAACCTCGATCGACTGGCGGTTAAGCTCAACTCGCAGTTAACGGCTCAACTCGACCGGTTACCTTAACATATCAGGCCCGTGTAGCGCTTAACTTTCGACGTTTAAGCGTTCGGTCGTTGTAAACGTAG